>NW_021185789.1:0-1164 GCF_002162155.2 Triticum dicoccoides
TGGGTCATGGATGCCTGTCCCTGTAAGTCTGTGCCACTTTGGGTTTACGACTAGCCATGTCAGCCCGGACTCCTTATCATATGGATGCTAGCGACACTGTCATATACGTGTGCCAAAAGGCGCAAACGGTCCCGGGCAAAGGTAAGGCGACACCCGTGGAATACCGTGCGTGAGGCCGCAAAGTGATACGAGGTGTTACATGCTAGATCGATGTGGTATTGAGTCGGGGTCCTGACAGCGTTGGTATCAGAGCTTGACTGCCTGTAGGATTACCAAGCCAAACTGGTCGAAGTTGAGTCTAGAAATTCTTTAGTTATATAAGGGAATTGATTGTGGGATGGAACGTAAGGCTCTTTTTACTCCTTATACCTTATGCCTTCTGATCTGAGTCATCTTATCTTCCCTGCGGGGATTAAGAACTAGGCTATCTTCTCTTTCTATCAGGATCACGTGTTACTAATCCGTAGACTTATAGATTGTTGGATTTAAGTCTCAGTTCGGTTCTTACTGATATTGTGCTTCTGAGTGGTTATGCCACCATTTTTGTGAATGTCTCAAATCTTTTCTGAGCATTTACAGTCGTCATGCTGTCCGAGTCATTCCAGGTTTCTAAATAGTCTGATGCATTTGCAAAATCCTTTCTCTCTGGTTTCGATGTTCCTTTATGCCAGCTCAATCACACTAATTGTTGAGTTGAGGTATTCTATTGCCTTGACATTATGTTGGAGTTACTATTATGACCCTAGGTGTCTCAGGGGATCATCTAGTAGTCTAGCCATGATTTATGTTCCAGTGTGATGACTCTGGCCGTCATTATCGAAAGCATCCCGTGATGCCATTTAGTAGTAGGTATTCTATCCCTGGGTTTTGAACCCGAGATTCACCCTACTTGCTTCATGTTGATAGTTTTGCTCGTTCCTTTAGGTTATTAGTAACCTTTGCATTAGTCCTCGATGTTCGTGGTATTCCTTTCTTCCAAATACTATGAACCGCTTATGGCAGATGTTCCTCGTTGATCGAAAGATCACAATCAGAGTGCTCTCGATGGGTTCTCGATTCTACATTGTGACTCTGCCAGTTCTACCTTTCTGCATGGGTTATCCGGAAGAAATATGTGGAATTCGTTCGACATGCTAAACCATGCATCCACAACTCAGAAAATCG
>NW_021185790.1:0-897 GCF_002162155.2 Triticum dicoccoides
TAACCGTGGTAGAACTTCTGGATTGATTACCTTCTGAGAGATTGCATTGAGGAATGCACATAGCTTCACAATGGCTACTCGAACATTTTCCGGCAGGAGCCCCCTCAAAGCAATCGGAAGCAATTGCGTCATAATCACGTGGCAGTCGTGAGACTTCAGGTTTTGGAACTTTTTCTCCGCCATGTTTATTATTCCCTTTATATTGGACGAGAATCCAGACGGGACCTTCATACTGCTCAGGCATTCAAAAAAGATGACCTTCTCTTCTTTGGTCAGAGCGTAGCTGGCACGACCTTGAAACCATTCCGGATGCCGGTCATCAGGGTCTTTCAAACGTTGCTGGTCCTGCCGTGCTTCCTTTGTATCATTTGTCTTCCCATACACGCCCAAGAAGCTTAGGAGGTTCACGCAAATATTCTTGGTAACGTGCATCACGTCGATTGCAGAGCGGACATCTAGGACTTTCCAATATTCTAACTCCCAGAATATAGATTTCTTCTTCCACATGGCTGCGTGCCCGTCAGCTCCCTTCGAAACTGATTGTCCGCCAGGACCCTTTCCAAAGATGACTTTCAAATCCTTGACCATATCAAATACCTCAGCACCAGTGCGTTCCGCAGGCTTCGGCCGGTGATCTGCCTTGCCGTTGTAATGCTTGCCTTTCTTTCTTACTGGATGAATTTTCGGAAGAAATCGACGATGCCCAAGGTACACGTTCTTCTTACAATTTGGCAAATGTACACTTTCAGTCTCATGTAAGCAGTGCGTGCATGCATTGTATCCCTTATTTGACAGTCCCGAAAGGTTACTAAGAGCAGGCCAATCGTTGATGGTTACGAAAAGCAACGCTCGTAGGTCAAATTCCTCTTGTTTGTGCTCATCCCACACACGGACACC
>NW_021185792.1:0-1246 GCF_002162155.2 Triticum dicoccoides
AATTTGATAAAAATTCTGTACACCATGGTAGAAACAATCACTATACTCTTGTTCATAAGGATAAAAATATTACTTTGCTTCCTATGACTCCTGATTCCATTTTGAAAGATGATATTAATAGAGCTAATAAAGCAAAACAGGAGACGAATAAGAGTGAAAATCAGATTGTGGCAAAAGAATTTGAGCAACAAATGAAGCCTAACAATAAACCATCTAGTGTTGCTTCTGAAATTAAATTGAAAAGTGCATGTTTATTTGCCACCAAATCTGATATTGATGAGCTAGATTTCGGCAAATCTGTTTGCTATGCTTTTGTGTGCAAAGAGGCATTATTTTCATTCGAGGACGTGCCTTCCTCTTTGCCTCCTGCTGTCACTAACATTTTGCAGGAGTTCGCTGACGTCTTTCCACAAGACGTGCCACCAGGATTACCGCCTATTCGAGGGATTGAGCATCAGATTGACTTAATTCCCGGTGCTTCACTGCCAAACCGTGCACCATACCGTACCAATCCAGAGGAGACGAAGGAGATTATGCGTCAAGTACAAGAGCTTCTCGACAAAGGTTATATACGCGAATCCCTTAGTCCTTGTGTTTTTCCTATTATTCTAGTGCCGAAAAAGGATGGTACATCACGTATGTGTGTTGATTGTAGAGGCATTAATAATATTACTATTCGTTATCGTCATCCTATTCCTAGGCTAGATGATATGCTTGATGAATTGAGTGGCTCTACAATATTCTCCAAAGTTGATTTACGTAGTGGATACCATCAAATTCGTATGAAATTGGGAGATGAATGGAAATCAGCATTCAAAACTAAGTTTGGATTATATGAATGGTTAGTCATGCCTTTTGGGTTAACTAATGCACCTAGTACTTTCATGAGATTAATGAACGAAGTTTTACGTGCTTTCATTGGACGATTTGTGGTAGTTTACTTTGATGACATATTGATTTATAGCAGATCTTTGGAAGAACATTTGGAACATTTACGTGCTGTTTTTATTGCTCTACGTGATGCACGTTTGTTTGGTAACCTTGGGAAGTGCACCTTTTGCACCGACCGAGTATCTTTTCTTGGCTATGTTGTTACTCCACAGGGAATTGAAGTTGATAAAGCCAAGATTGAAGCTATTGAGAGTTGGCCGCAGCCCAAAACGGTCACACAAGTGAGGAGTTTTCTTGGCCTCGCTGGATTCTATAGGCGTTTTGTGAGAGATTTCAGCACCATTGCTGCACCTCT
>NW_021185793.1:0-935 GCF_002162155.2 Triticum dicoccoides
AATTTTTCAGAAAAGTATGCAACAGGTTTGCCATCTTGTAATAACACACCTCCTAATCCAATTCCACTAGCATCACATTCAAGCTCAAAAGTCTTATTAAAATCAGGAAGTTGGAGTAAAGGAGCATGTGTCAACTTATCTTTCAATACCGTGAAGGCTTCTTCCTGTGCGGTACCCCAAACAAAAGGCACATCCTTCTTTGTAAGCTCGTTGAGAGGTGCAGCAATGGTGCTGAAATCTCTCACAAAACGCCTATAGAATCCAGCGAGGCCAAGAAAACTCCTCACTTGTGTGACCGTTTTGGGCTGCGGCCAACTCTCAATAGCTTCAATCTTGGCTTTGTCAACTTCAATTCCCTGTGGAGTAACAACATAGCCAAGAAAAGATACCCGGTCGGTGCAAAAGGTGCACTTCCCAAGGTTACCAAACAAACATGCATCACGTAGAGTAATAAAAACAGCACGTAAATGTTCCAAATGTTCTTCCAAAGATCTGCTATAAATCAGTATATCATCAAAATAGACTACCACAAATCGTCCAATGAAAGCACGTAAAACTTCGTTCATTAGTCTCATGAAAGTACTAGGCGCATTAGTTAACCCAAAAGGCATGACTAACCACTCATATAATCCAAACTTAGTTTTAAATGCTGTTTTCCATTCATCTCCCAATTTCATACGAATTTGATGGTATCCACTACGCAAATCAACTTTGGAGAATATTGTAGAGCCACTCAATTCATCAAGCATATCATCTAGCCTAGGAATAGGATGACGATAACGAATAGTAATATTATTAATGCCTCTACAATCAACACACATACGTGATGTACCATCCTTTTTCGGCACTAGAATAATAGGAACAGCACAAGGACTAAGGGATTCGCGTATATAACCTTTGTCGAGCAGCTCTTGTACTTGACGCATAATCTCCTT
>NW_021185794.1:0-1323 GCF_002162155.2 Triticum dicoccoides
GTAGCCGCCGTTGTTGAAGCCGCCACGGTAGCCGCCGTTGCTGCTGCCATTGTTGCCGCCACCACTCTTGGGAAAACCACGGTTGCCCTTGGGAGGGCCACCACGTCCTCGAGCAGCGGCGTTTGCGGATGACTTGAAGGCACCCGATCCAGAGCCGTGGAACATCTCCACTCTCTGATCGAAGTTCGACACCATGCCAAAGAGATCATCGACGGAGAGAGGCTCGGTGCGAACATCAAGAGCGGATATGAGGGGTTGATAGTCCATATCGAGGCCAGCAATGAGGAAGGAAATCAGCTCTCCTTCGGGAAGAGGCTTTCCAGCCATGGCAAGTTCATCTGCGAGTGCACGCATCTGACCGAAGTACGCAGCAGCAGATTGAGAGCCCTTCTGGGCATTGGAGAGGGCGGCACGGCAGTTGTTGGCTCGCGACCTGGACTGGGCAGCAAACATGTTTGCAAGAGTAGTCCAGATGGCGTGGGATTTTTCTAAGGAGGCGACTTGTACCAGAACTTCTTTCGAGAGATTGCGAAGGAGATAGGCTACAAGTTGTTGATCTTGGATCAACCAGGCGGAGTAGGCTGGGTTTGGAACGGTCTGATCTTTGCCTTCAGCGTTCTTTGAGGTGATGGTGGCTGGTGGTTCTGGGATTGTTTGATCTAGGTATCCTAGAAGGCCCGCTCCTATAATCTGAGATCGGGCTTGAGCTCGCCACAGAACATAGTTCGTGCGAGTCAGGGTTTCTGGGATGGTGTTGTTTAGGCCAGCGAGGAGAGAGTTGAGCTGGAGGGAGACATGGCGAGACGGGGTTCGATGCGTTGGTGGAGATCGATGATGGAGGCTAGACGAGAGGGAAAAGGGAGGCTCTGTATGCCATGTTAGGTTTTGTAGAAGCGTCTAAACCCCCGTAATATGGGAGCCCGCGTATATATATTGATATAGCGAGGCCAGCTCTCGCAGGAGGCATACATCAAGGTAGTTGAAACCACCAGAGAGGTACATGGGGATAGAGAGGATTACATCAAGAGATAAACATGAAAATAAAACAAAGAGATCTCCTCTAACTAACCACCAAACGTAGGTGGCCCGTATCCATACGTGACAATGTTTAACACAACCCTTCATCTTCCACACCAAGCTCCACGAACACCTCCATTGTATTCCGCACATCATCGCCAGCCTGCCCATGACTTATTTCTTTTAGATGAAAGGGTCGAACCGAGCTCGAGTAGGGCTCGATCTTCACCCGGCTTTGAATTAACAAAGCCATCAACCGGCCAGGATTACAAGAGCACACCATACAACCGAAGATAAAAAGGAAAA
>NW_021185795.1:0-1706 GCF_002162155.2 Triticum dicoccoides
AACCCGTAGGGTCTACACACTTAAGGTTCGGTGACGCTAGGGTTGCATGAATATGAGTATGCAGCAAACTGAATGTTGTTCAGAGTCCCGGATGAGATCCCGGACGTCACGAGGAGTTCTGGAATGGTCCGGAGGTAAAGAATTATATATAGGAAGTGCTGTTCCGGCTATCGGGAAAGTTTCGGGGTCACCCGGTATTGTACCGGGACCACCGGAAGGGTCCCAGGGGTCCACCGGGTGGGGCCACCTATCCCGGAGGGCCCCGTGGGCTTAAGTGGGAGGGGAACCAGCCCCTAGTGGGCTGGTGCGCCCCCCTGGGCCCCCCTGCACATAGGGTTGGAAACCCTAGGTGGGGGAGGGGGGCCGCCCCACTTGCCTTGGGGGGCACTCCACCCCCCCTGGCCGCCGCCCCCCTTGGGAGATTAGATCTCCCAGGGCCGGCGCCCCTCCTGGGGGCCTATATAAAGGAGGGAAGGGGGGAGGGCAGCCGCACCCTGTGTCTTGGCGCGTCCCTCCCCCTGCTACACCTCTTCCTCCTCCCGCAATAGCTTGGCGAAGCCCTGCCGGAGTTCTGCTGCATCCACCACCACGCCGGTGTGCTGCTGGATCATCATCAACCTCTCCTTCACCCTTGATGGATCAAGAAGGAGGAGACGTCATCCGATCCGTACGTGTGTTGAACATGGAGGTGCTGTCTGTTCGGCACTTGGTCATCGGTGATTCGGATCACGGCGAGTACGACTCCATCATCACCGTTCTCTTGAACGCTTCCGCACGCGATCTACAAGTGGTATGTAGATGCAATCTCTCTCCTATGACTCGTTGCTTAGATGAACTCATAGATGGATCTTGGTGAAACAGTAGGAAATTTTTTAATTTTCTGCAACGTTCCCCAACAGTGGCATCATGAGCTAGGTCTATGCGTAGTTCTCTATTGCACAAGTAGAACACAATTTTGTTGTGGGCGTAGATCTTGTCAACTTGCTTGGCGCTACTAGTCTTTTCTTGCTTCAGTGGTATTGTGGGATGAAGCGGCCCGGACCGACCTTACACGTACGCTTACATGAGACAGGTTCCACAGACTGACATGCACTAGTTGCATAAGGTGGCTAGCGGGTGGCTACCTTAGGTCGCTTTCTCCTATAAGATGGTATTTAGGAGGCTCATCCATACATATTGATGTCTGTCATGCAGCTACCGTCGGTGGTAGCAACATCCAAGGAACAAGTAATGACGAACTAGTGCAAGTCCAACCGCATACAAGTACCTTAATGGACTCGAAGTACAGAGATATACTGAAGGGCGGCCCAGTTGCAACAGTGGTGATGCGGGACTGCCCCAAGATATTTGTAAGGCAATGGACCCAAGTGGCTGCATGTATCATAAATGTGATCATGCACGGGCAGAGCAACAAACTCTTGGAGGATAACCCGTCCATCACCAGTATCCCTGCACGGGCAGATACTTGTGCTTTATTATTGCCTCATTTTCTATGTGAAGCGGCTACGTCACTGCACGTGTACGATAACCCGGCCATCACCAGTTTCCCTGCACCACCCCAAGGATCAGGATGGAGAAGTATAAGATGGTGTCGAATCGAGAGGTGCCCCAAGTTACACACGGTCTTCACACTAGTAGAAAACGGAGCTTTAATACCGGTTCATAAGGGCCTTTAGTGCCGGTTCTGCAACCGGCACTAAAGATTG
>NW_021185796.1:0-746 GCF_002162155.2 Triticum dicoccoides
CTTGTCGTCGTCCACGGACAGAGCGCTCCAGTCATTGCCACGCACTGCTGGGGCTTGGCGCAGGGCGGTGAACGGCTGCGGGCTCTCTTCTACAACCCAGCACCAATCTGCTCTCCACTCATCCCACTTGCTGCGGAGCTCCCCCTCCAGATAGGTCTCCTTCTTGCCGGCCCGCGAGATCCAGGCGATCCCGCCGGCAAGAGGTTCCCCTCTCTCGACACGAGGCATAAAGAAATGGCGGAAGAGAGCTACGTTGGGGTGGACTCCGACAAAGTTTTCGCATAGATGGGCGAAAACTGCCATGGTCAGAACAGCGTTGGGGGTGAAGTCAAGGAGGTGGAGTCCATAGGTGTTCATGACATCGCAAAAGAAATCAGAGAATGGCGGGCAGAGCCCGCAGTAGAAGAACACGGCGAAGAAAGGATATCCGCCAACTGGAGCTGCTTGCGAGGCGACGGCGGAGAGTACCTTTGTGCACGGATGCGCCCGCGTCTCCGTCGACCAGAAGAGATAGTACCACTCCCTCAGCTCCTTCACGGAGAGCTCGGGGGGGGGGGGAAGTGGCCCGCTCCTTCCGCAGCGCCTCAAGCCGCCGCGCTTCGGTCGACTTCACAACTTTCGCGGCTGCGGCCTTCGTGGCCTTCCCCTTCCCGGGCTTCGGAGGCATGGTGGAGGCGGTGGGGGAGATCGACGGCGCTGGTGGTGGCGGCAGCGACGGGGGTGGAGCGCTACCCTCTTTCAACTCT
>NW_021185797.1:0-1607 GCF_002162155.2 Triticum dicoccoides
AAGCACAGAGACTTGATCCATTCGGGTCGGGTCGCTACAAGATGGTATCAGAGCACATGTTGACTGTAGGACGTGACCCTAGAAATTGGCAAGCCCATAGCAAAGATTTTTCTCTACAACTTTCCCTTTCAAAAAGATCTTTTACCTCTCTTCTCTTCTGAGTTTATTCAAATATTCCCCTTTTAAGTGAGACCATACCCCTTTTCCCTTTTGACCACTCGAAGATTTGACTGATGAGACCACTCCAAGGAGACAAGATATCGGACAACTAAGACCATTTGGAATGAAGAGGATTTTACCGTGTAAATGGAAACTACAACTGTTGAAGACTCCGAAGACTTGGAGAATTTGAAGGCTCTGAAGAATTCCCAAATTTGTATGACCCAGGAAGGCTACCTTTATGGAACCTGGCAGACTATGGAAGTTATCAATACCGAGATCAAGGTGTATCGGAGAAAGACCGGAGCATGGAGAGTTAGTAACTCAAAGTTTTGTCAAGAGAACCCTAAGGCAGGAGTTATTAACTCATGGAAATGACAAGAGCAAAATAAAAAAAAACAAAAAAAAACACGGCTATCCATGATGTTATCGCCCGCCTATGCTATTGTCACCGTGCGGAGTTAAAGCATGTAGATGCATGGTAGGATTGGATGGTAGAAAGCTGATGGAGCATCTATCTGCAAACGTGGAGTGTTAACCTTAGCTGGTGTATTCACCAGGATCTGGAGTGTTACATCAGGAAGTTAAGATGGACCTACAAGAAGCAATATTTGACAATAAGGCAATTGGTGAAGAACTCAGGACCCAGAAGCTGAAAGTAGACAAGATGAAGGAGCAAAACATCGTGATACCGGAGATTTGACAGTAACTGAAGGACAGTAGGATCATGGATCATGTCAAGGATGTTGAAACCGGCAGTTGGAACGTAACTCCAGAAATATTGAAGGACGTCGCGAGAGACTTCGCGTCAACAGAGATGATCTGGCAAAAGAACTTGAGCAGGACAAGCACGATTGGAAGAAGCCATTGGAGGCATGAACAAAGACTTGAAGAGTTTGGAGACGTTGAAGATTCATCGACCTCTAGAAGACCAAACCCCTATTATATACCTACGTTAGATGCGACGTTTGTGAGCTGTCATTTGTTTGATGTTTTTTTCGACAGCCACCACAAAATCTGTCTTTTCAAAACTTTTGTTTGTATTGTGTGCTTTCCTCTCTCTTGATCTCTCTTATCTCACCCCAAACCCTTGAACCCAATAGAGGATGAATGGAGATGAGCTAGTATTTTCTGGACCGATGAGTCAATTGGAGACAGACCGATGGATTCAGAACATGGAGGATCATATGGAGAACAACCCTATAGTCGGAAAGGATATGGCCCAGCATGCTCTTCAATGCTTTGAAAGAGGTGCTGCTACTTGGTGGAGGATGTACCAAACCATCAATGGATGGCAAGGAGTAACCACTTGGAAAGAATTTAAGTTGACTTTGCTAAAGTCTCAGTTTGTGTCCCAGAAGTTGAAGCCTTATGGAAAGGATATGAAGAAACCTTGTGCATGCAAGATTTGTGGACAAATCGGACACACCCATAAGGAACACAAGGAT
>NW_021185798.1:0-2979 GCF_002162155.2 Triticum dicoccoides
GAACCAACTCACCTATATAAGTGAATGTCTTCGCATCATGAGGTCAATGTCTTCAAACTGATTTATCTTCAAAATCTTCTGAGAATGCATATGACCTCTTCCCCTTCCCTCGCATCTCTAATGCTGTCACAGGTACATGTCCATGGGAGAATCCCTTGGTTCTCATAGTCTGCATTCGTTTGCAGAATACTTACAGCATCATATCAATTCTCCTGAAGCCAGTTCCTGCTTGACCAGCAAGCATAAGTCTCTGAAGCCTTTGAACGTATTGAAGCCATTCAGCTTGAAGTTCATGGCTGCAGAAAAATCTGCAAGGAAGGGTGGCAGACAGCGCAGAGAAGGAACATCCAAAGATCTGCCCGATGACTTAGCAGAACTATACAAGACAGATCCTGAAGAGAACTATCATCAGAGAAAGACGCGAATCCAATGGATCCGACGCTATTGGGCTGAGGAGTGGTTCAATTACAAGTTTGTGACGAAGGAATATGCAGAGAAGAATGCCATCAAGAGACCTTGGGGTGATATGCTCTATCGAGGCCTTCAACCCAAGAGCCGAGCTGAAGCCATTGACCAAGGCTTCTATCCTTGCATGGTCCATGGACCACAGCCTGAGAACGCAGATCCCACCTCACCACTATGGTGTCGTGACGACTCTCTCTTCAAGCACAACTACCAGTTTGCTGTGGCTTCGGCCAAGAAGAACAAGAAGTCCTTGGGTTTGGACTTCAACCCAAGTCCCTCTGCTCCCCGTGCTGACGGCTCCCGTGACGCTAATCCCAATGTCATCGGCCCCTTCTCCAACCTTGATGGCCTCATTACCTACATCATGGTCCTGTTGGGGAACGTTGCAGAAAATTAAAAATTTTCCTACGGTTTCACCAAGACCCATCTATGAGTTCATCTAAGCAATGAGTCAAGGGAGAGAGTTTGCATCTACATACCACTTGTAGATCACGAGCGGAAGCTTGCCAAGGAGATGGTGATGATGGAGTCGTACTCGAACGTGATTCGGATCACCGATGTCCTAGTGCTGAACGGACAGCACCTCCGCGTTCAACACACGTACAGGACGGGAGACGTCTCCTCTGTCTTGATCCAGCAAGGAGGAAGGAGAGGTTGAGGAAGACAACTCCAAGGGCAGCACGACGGCGTGGTGCAGTTGGTGCAGCAGTATTCCGACAGAGCTTCGCCGATCACGTACGGAGGAGGAGAGGTGTTGGGGAGGGGAGGGGCTGAGCCTTGAGTTGTGGTGTTCAGCAGCCCTCCCCTCACCCCTCTATATATAGGGGAAGGGGCAAGGGGGGCCGGCCCTCTAGGGAAAACCCTAGGGGGGGCGGCGGCCAAGGGGTGGGGGGCTTGCCCCCCAAGCAAGGGGGGTGCGCCCCCTTTAGGGTTTCCCCCCAACCCTAGGCGCATGGGCCCAAGGGGGGGCGCGCCAAGCCCACTAGGGGCTGGATGCTATCCCCATGCAGCCCAAGTGGCCCCCCGGGAGGGGTGGCCCCTCCCGGTGGACCCCCGGAACCCTTCCGGTGGTCCCGGTACAATACCGGTATGACCCCGAAACTTTCCGGTGCCCGTTTAACAACTTCCCATATATAAAACTTTACCTCCGGACCATTCCGGAACTCCTCGTGACGTCCGGGATCTCATCCGGGACTCTGAACAACATTCAGTAGTCACATACTAGTCTTCCTAACAACCCTAGCGTCACCAAACCTTAAGTGTGTAGACCCTACGGGCTCAGGAGACATGCAGACATGACCGAGACCACTCTCGGGCAATAACCAACAGCGGGGTCTGGATACCCATGTTGGCTCCCACATGCTCCTCGATGATTTCATCGGTTGAACCACGATGTCGAGGATTCGATCAAACCCTGTATACAATTCCCTTTGTCAATCGGTACGTTACTTGCCCGAGACTCGATCGTCGGTATCCCAATACCTTGTTCAGTCTCGTTACCGGCAAGTCACTTTACTCGTACCGTAATGCATGATCCTGTGGCCAACACCTTGGTCACCTTGAGCTCATTATGATGATGCATTACCGAGTGGGCCCAGAGATACCTCTTCGTCATATGGAGTGACAAATCCCAGTCTCGATCCGCATAAAACAATAGATACTTTCGGAGATACCTGTAGTGCACCTTTATAGTCACCCAGTTACGTTGTGATGTTTGATACACCCAAAGCACTCCTACGGTATCCAGGAGTTACACACTCTCATGGTCAAAGGAAGAGATACTTGACATTGGCAAAGCTCTAGCAAACGAACTATACGATCTTTGTGCTATGCTTAGGATTGGGTCTTGTCCATCACATCATTCTCCTAATGATGTGATCCCGTTATCAACGACATCTAATGTCCATAGCCAGGAAACCATGACTATCTGTTGATCACAACGAGCTAGTCAACTAGAGGCTTACTAGGGACATATTGTGGTCTATGTATTCACACGTGTATTACGATTTCTGGATAATACAGTTATAGCATGAATAAAAGACAATTATCATGAACAATGAAATATAATAATACTTTTATTATTGCCTCTAGGGCATATTTCCAACAGTCTCCCACTTGCACTAGAGTCACCAATCTAGTTACATTGTGATGAATCGAACACCCATAGAGTTCTGGTGTTGATCATGTTTTGCTCGCGAGAGAGGTTTAGTCAACGGATCTGCGACATTCAGATCCGTATGTACTTTGCAAATTTCTATGTCTCCATCTTGAACATTTTCACGGAAGGAGTTGAAACGATGCTTGATGTGCCTGGTCTTCTTGTGAAACCTGGGCTCCTTGGCAAGGGCAATAGCTCCAGTGTTGTCACAGAAGAGTTTGATTGGCCCCGACGCATTGGGTATGACTCCTAGGTCGGTGATGAACTCCTTCACCCAAATAGCTTCATGCGCTGCCTCCGAGGCTGCCATGTACTCCGCTTCACATGTAGATCCCGCCACGACGCTCTGCTTACAG
>NW_021185799.1:0-1056 GCF_002162155.2 Triticum dicoccoides
AGCTTGCATCGTCGTAACCTTTACGACGAACTCTTTTACCACCTCCATAATCGAGAAAATTCCTTAGTCCACTAGTTACTAAGGATAACTTTGACCGCTGTCCTGTGAGCCATTCTTGGATCACTCTTGTACCCCTTGACTGACTCATGGCAAGGCACACTTCAGGTGCGGTACACAGCATAGCATACTGAAGAGCCTACGTCTTAAGCATAGGGGACGACCTTCGTCCTTTCTCTCTATTCTTCCGTGGTCGAGCTTTAAGTCTTAACTTCGTACCTTACAACTCAGGCAAGAACTCCTTCTTTGACTGGTCCATCTTGAACACCTTCAAGATCATGTCAAGGTATGTGCTCATTTGAAAGTATTATTAAGCATTTTGATCTATCCTTATAGATCTTGATGCTCAATGTTCAAGTAGCTTAATCCAGGCTTTCCATTGAAAAACACTTTAAAAATAACCCTATATGCTTTCCAGAAATTCTACGTCATTTCTGATCAACAATATGTCAACAACATATACTCATCAGAAATTCTATAGTGCTCCCACTCACTTCTTTGGAAATACAAGTTTCTCATAAACTCTGTACAAACCCAAAATTTTTGATCATCATCAAAGCATACATTCCAACTCCGAGATGCTCACTCCAGTCCTTAGAAGGATTGCTGGAGCTTTGCATACTTATTAGCATCTTTCGGGATTGACAAAACCTTCCGGTTGTATCACATACAACCTTTCCTCATTAAAATCGTCGAGGAAACAATGTTTTGACATCCTATCTGCAAGATTTCATAAATAATGCAGTAATCGCTAATATAATTCCAACAGACTCTTAGCATCGCTACGAGTGAGAAAATCTCATCGTAGTCAACTCCTTGAACTTGTCGGAAAACATCTTAACGACAAGTCGAGCTTTCTTAATGGTGACATTTACCATCATTGTCTGTCTTCCTTTTGAAATCCATCTGTACTCATTAGCCTTACGACCATCGAGCCGTTCTGCCAAAGTCTACACTTTGTTTTCATACATGGATCCTCTCTCGGATTTTATGGCCTCA
>NW_021185800.1:0-871 GCF_002162155.2 Triticum dicoccoides
ATCCTGGATATGGAAGAGGTACTGGAGTTTGTTTCTCCTAGTCATTCTGCGATAGAATGGCTTGACGGACCACAAGAGTTATAGGCATCGATGAACGAATGCATGCATACTCTTGACTATCAATTGATAGACGAGGGTCAGAATGCAACTAAAGAGGGACAACTCAAAGGAACATACGATTTTCTGAGTTGTGGATGCATGGTTTAGCATGTCGAACGAATTCAACATATTTCTTCCGGGCAATCCATGCGGAAGGTAAAACTGGCAGAGCCACAATATATATAATGGAGAACCCATCAAAAATAATCCTGTTGTGATATTTTAGTTCAACGAGGAACTTCTGCCATAAGTAGTTCATGGTATTTGGAAGAAGAAGATACCACGGACTTCAAGGACTATCGCAAAGGTTACTAATATCCTAAAGGCAGAAGCAATTACTATCAACATGAAGTAGGTAGAGTGAATCTCGGGTTCAAAACCCAGGAGTAGAATACCTACTACTAAGTAGCATCACTGGACGCTTTCGAGAATGATGGCCAGAATCATCACACTGGGAACACAAATCATGGCTAATTACTAGGTGATCCCCTAAACACCTAGGGTCATAATAGTAACTCCAACATAATGTCAAGGCAATAGAATACCTCAACTCAACAATTGGTGTGATTGAGCTGGCATAAAGGAACATCGAAACCAGAGGGAAAGGATTTTGCAAATGCATCAGACTATTTAGAAACCTGGAATGACTCGGACAGCATAACGGCTGTAAATGCTCAGAAAGATTTGAGACATTCACAAAAATGGTGGCATAACCACTCAGAAGCACAATATCAAGGTTTCGAGATCAACAGTTAACGTACGGAAGTAGAAG
>NW_021185801.1:0-695 GCF_002162155.2 Triticum dicoccoides
CAACCGCCGCCGCTGACCCCCGCACCCCTCCCCTACTCAACCGCCGCCGCCGACCCCCCGGACCCCGCGCACCCTCCCCCGCTCCACCGGCATTACTGTTTGATGATATTTTTAAAAAAATTATTACTGTCTTATAAAAAAAATATTACTGTTATGATTTAAACAAGTTTGAACATATTTAAACATAAATAAGTATAAAACAGCATTTTAAATGCATAAAAAAAATTGTGGAGCCTGGGAATCGTACCCAGGACCTCCTGGTGTGAGAACTGTCTGCTGACCAGTCGAGCTAGTAGAGGGGACTTGGTGTGGATCAGGTCAGGTGGGAGATAACCTGTTGGCTCGAGCAGAAATCAAAAAAAATACTAATGGCGCACCAGGGTGAGGTGCGCCATTAGTGTGGATATACTTATGGCGCACCGGGGGGTGGTGCGCCATTAGTATTGTGCCCCCATCCATATTTTTCCTCCCCGGCCCTCGATCCCCTTCTCGCCCTCGCCCCCGATCCCCTTCTCCTCTCCTCTCCTCTCCCGACGCTGCTGCCCCGCCGCCTCGACGCCGCCCCGACGCCGCGACGCCGCCCCGACGCCGTGAGACGCCGCGACGCCGCCCTCTCCTCTCCCGACGCCGCCGCCCCGCCGCTTTCCCCACGGAGAAGGAGGAGGAAGAGGGGGCGCTCGCCGTTGACCTCGCCC
>NW_021185802.1:0-9789 GCF_002162155.2 Triticum dicoccoides
TTATCTTCACCCCACAAATAAAGTACGAATCGCTTCTATTGGTTCACCATCAATAGTTTTGCTAAAAACCCCTTGGCATTATTTAAAACCAACCCGCAATACATGTGGCAACTTTTTTTAGTCTACTAGCAAAAAGGCCCATGCATTGCAACGGGAGAAAAAAAATACCACACACTCTTAATTTACAAAAAATGTTTTATAATCTGAGAATTTGTAGCTATTTCTTAAATACATGGAGTTAAAAAGGTTGTTAAAAAGATACATGATTTTTTAATCATAAAAAAAGGTTTTTTTGTCTGGAAAAGAACATTTTTTATGGTCTCCTGTTGACGCGGGTACTTGCGCCCCTATTCCATCACTATTTCTTGTCATACATGTCATAGGTATTGGTCTTGTTTCATCGCTATTTATTTCTTATCAAACTTGTCTTTTATTTTATTTTTTGTCTTGCATGCCTCCTTTTTACTTTTTTTCATGCATGTCCTCTTTTTCTTCTTCTTATATATAGGAGAATAGCGCAACATCTCATCTTTATCGGATCTCCTCTGCAATTTCTCTTTTATTTATTTTATAGGGGACATCCCATCATTATTGGGTTCTTTTATTTCTTGTCATGCATGTCCTTATTTACTGGGTGTCTCTAACAAATTTATTTTCAATCTGATGTCCAATCCTGATTTTGCTGGGGTGTTCATCCCCAATCTGAATCAATACCGGTATAAAAAAAGACGGATACTGCATTGTTGATTAACATTGCAGCCTAGATAGTATTTTTTTTATAAATTGTTAACAGGTAAAATAACATCATATTTAGATTCTACATAATTTTCTAATCAAATTCCATATATAATATGTTAAATTTGAAATTACGGTTTAAAAGATATGATTCTCTTAGAAGAACTAGGTGCCTCTAAATTATTTCTCTGAGAATCCTTCTTGATTCTCTTAGGGTGACCTTCAGGATACAAAGGTTCCTGAGTCATTCTACCAGTTCTAGTAGCCACTCTAACAGCAAAGTCATTTTTATTATTTAATTCATCAAGCAAATCATTTTGAGCTTTAAGTACTTGCTCAGCTTGAGTAGCAACCATAGAAGTATATTTGCTAATGAGTTGGAGTTCACTTTTAACTCTAGCCATATTATCGCTTACGCGTCCTATCTCGAAAGCATTATTCTTTAACTCTCTACCAACATAAGCATTAAAACTTTCTTGTCTAGCCATAAAGTCATCAAATTCATCTAAGCACGGGCTATGAAATTTAGTAGAGGGGATTTCAACTTTATCATATCTATAGAGAGAATTTACCTTTACTACCTGTGTCGGGTTATCAAGACAATATGGTTCTTCAACAGGCGGTATATTAAGAACATGTATTTCTTCAATAGGTGGTAAATTCTTAACATCTTCAGCTTTAATACCTTTTTCTTTCATTGATTTCTTTGCCTCTTGCATATCTTCAGGACTGAGAAATAAAACACCTCTCTTCTTAGGAGTGGGTTTAGGAATAGGCTCAAGAGTTGGCTCAATTGGTTCAGGAATTGCCTCAGGAATTGGCTCAGGAAGAGTCCAATTATTTTCATTAGTCAACATATTATTCAATAATATTTCAGCTTCGTCGACTGTTCTTTCCCTGAAAACACAACCAGCACAACTATCCAAGTAGTCCTTGGAAGCATTAGTTAGTCCATTATAAAAGATATCAAGTATTCCATTTTTCTTAAGAGGATGATCAGGCAAAGCATTAAGTAACCGGAGAAGCCTCCCCCAAGCTTGTGGGAGACTCACTTCTTTGATTTGCACAAAATTATATATTTCCCGCAAGGCAGCTTGTTTCTTATGAGCAGAGAAATATTTAGCAGAGAAGTAATAAATCATATCCTGGGGACTACGCACACAACCAGGAGCAAGAGAATTATACCAAGTCTTAGCATCACCCTTTAATGAGAATGGAAATATCTTAAGGATATAATAATAGCGAGACTTCTCATCATTAGTAAACAGGGTGGCTATATCATTTAACTTGGTAAGATGTGCCACAACAGTTTCAGATTCAAGGCCATAAAAAGGATCAGATTCAACTAAAGTAATAATCTCAGGATCAACAGAGAATTCATAATCCTTATCAGTAACATAAATAGGTGAAGTAGCAAAAGGAGGGTCAGGTTTCCTTCTAGCATTAAGAGACTGCTGCTTCCATTTAGCTAATAATTTCTTAAGATCATATCTATCATTGCAAGCAAAGATAGCTCTAGCAGCTTCTTCATTCATAACATAACCCTCAAGAACAACAGGCAATTCATAATCATTAGGAGAACCTTCATCATCACTATCATCAATAATAGCATCTTCAATAATTTCATTGCCCCTAACTCTAGCAAGTTGTTCATCAAGAAATTCACCTAATGGCAAAGTAGTATCATGCACAGAAGTAGTTTCATCATGCATAGCAGAAGTGGCATCATCAATAACATGCGACATATCAGAATTCATAGCAGTAGCAGGTTTAGGTGTCGCAAGCTTACTAATAACGAAAGGAGAATCTAGTGCAGAGCTAGATGGCAGTTACTTACCTCCCCTCGTAGTTGAGGGCAAAATAGTAGTTCTGTCGTCTTTCAAGTTCTTCATAGTGATCAACAGATATAAATCCCAAGTGACTCAGAGAATAGAGCTATGCTCCCCGGCAACGGTGCCAGAAATTAGTCTTGATAACCCACAAGTATAGGGGATCGCAACAGCTTTCGAGGGTAAAGTATTCAACCCAAATTTATTGATTCGACACAAGGGGAGCCAAAGAATATTCTTGAGTATTAGCAGTTGAGTTGTCAATTCAACCACACATGGATAACTTAGTATCTGCAGCAAAGTATTTAGTAGAAAAAGTGGTATGATAATAAAGGTAACGGTGGCAAAAGTAAAGATAATAGTTTTGGGGTTTTTGTAGTAGTTGTAACAGTAGCAACGGAAAAGTAAATAAGCGAAGAACAATATGTGAAAAGCTCGTAGGCAATGGATCAGTGATGGATAATTATGTCGGATGTGATTCCTCATGTAATAGCTATAACATAGGGTGACATAGAACTAGCTCTAGTTCATCAATGTAATGTAGGTATGTATTCCGTAAATAGTCATACGTGCTTATGGAAAAGAACTTGCATGGCATCTTTTGTCCTACCCTCCCGTGGCAGTGGGGTCCTAGTGGAAACTAAGGGATATTAAGGCCTCCTTTTCATAGAGAACCGGAACAAAGCATTAGCACATAGTGAATACATGAACTCCTCAAACTACGTTCATCACCGAGAAGTATCCTGATTATTGTCACTTCGGGGTTGTCGGATCATAACACATAATAGGTGACTATAGACTTGCAAGATAGGATCAAGAACACATATATATTCATGAAAACATAATAGGTTCAGATCTGAAATCATGGCACTCGGGCCCTAGTGACAAGCATTAAGCATAGCAAAGTCATAGCAACATCAATCTCAGAACATAGTGGATACTAGGGATCAAACCCTAACAAAGCTAACTTGATTACATGGTAAATCTCATCCAACCCATCACCGTCCAACAAGCCAACGATGGAATTACTCACGCACGGCGGTGAGCATCATGCAATTGGTGATGGAGGATGGTTGATGATGACGACGGCGACGAATCCCCCTCTTCGGAGCCCCGAACGGACTCCAGATCAGCCCTTCCGAGAGAGATTAGGGCTTGGTGGCGGCTCCGTGTCGTAAAACGCGATGAAACTTTCTCCCTGGTTTTTTTTCTCCCCGAACGTGAATATATGGAGTTGGAGTTGAGGTCGGTGGAGGTCCAGGGGGCCCACGAGATAGGGGGCACCCTATAGGGGGGCGCTCTCCCCTGTCTCGTGGACAGGGTGTGGGCCCCCTGGTGTATTTCTTTTGCCCAGAAATTCTTATTAATTCTAAAAAGTGCCTCCGTGGATTTCCAGGACATTCCGAGAACTTTTCTTTTCTACACATAAAACAACATCATGGCAGTTCTGCTGAAAACAGCGTTAGTCCAGGTTAGTTTCATTCAAATCATGCGAGTTAGAGTCCAAAACAAGGGCAAAAGTGTTTGGAAAAGTAGATACGTTGGAGACGTATCACTCCTCCTCCATCCTCTCCCGAGGAATATGCTCCCGACTCCCGCGCCCTTCCCCTAATGTCGGTGAAGGAGGGTAGGGTGTGGTCGTGTGGAGATCGCTTGCAGCGATCAAGGGGGAAGAGGACCGTGGAGCCACCTGCTCAATAGTCCCGCCCCCTCCCCCTCGCCAACAGCGCCTCGTGGCGCCAGTCCATCCTGCACGCCGCGGTCCGGCGAAGAAGTTAAGGCACAGGGCTCCTTCCCGCACCTCACTCCCATCTCCCATGGGACCGCCGGGGTAGAAAGAGCACCTCGGACCTCCTGTCCAGGCGCCCCTCCCAAAGAGATCGAACCGGACACATGTAGGCGGGCGCAATGAGGCTCCTGCCCATGCCCCCCCCCCACTCGCGATCCGCCCGCAAGTGACCATCTGCCCACCAGGCGTGGAGCCCATCCCGACTGGACCACTGTCAATGCGTCGTAGTCCCTGTGGTTCTTGTTGTGTATCGGAAACCTCAAGTGTCGTCGTCTCCTCGCAGGCAGGAACTAACACCGGTGGTAACTCAAGTTCCGCAGGGTCGCCCGCCTCGACTCTGGTGCTCCATAACCGACTGGGAGCCAACCTCGCTCCAAACGAACCAAAGTGAAGAGTGTTCATCGGAGTTGTGGACGGGGGCGTCTCTTTGGCAGATTCATCTGCCTTATCTGGCTGCTCATTGGGCCCCTTGGCCGGCTCCTGAGATGAATAATCTAACCCCATATCCTGATCCCCGGGAGCACCGCCCCCTCAGTTGTGTCCATATCCTGAATCTCGTCCCCATCCTGGGAAACCGGGGTGTCCTCTATCTCAAGCTCTAACAGATATGTGACTCCAGCATGTGTCCATCTAACCACGTCTGGTATGAACACAACGCTCACCACACTGACCAGCAACCTCGCAGCCCCTTGTGCCCGAGTGAAAGGCATGTCCACCTTTTCTGTCTTACCAACCATAGAACCCAAACTCCAAGCAATCAGAAAGTGTTTAATCAGTTTCGGTGGTGCACCAAAGAAACATACCCACACCTTCTCTAAAGGTGTACCCTCGGGTTCTTCCTGCTTCCACTCATCAAAAGCAATAATAATGTTGGTACTTGGAACTCTGCAGAGCCCCCACTTAAGAAAATGCATCTGATCCTCCTTAATGGGGAAATCCACCTTGTAAGCCTGTCCCTCCAGTTTTTCCAGATGCCACTGATAATTACCTGGTACCAGATCACGTAGCTGCCTCACAATATGAGCCTCAGTCAACTGCCCATTAGTAACCCGAACCACTGCTGGGAATGAACTCTCCACCACATGCGGTAGAGGATCCACCTCCAGTGTCTCAAAGAACATCAACTCCTTGCAACACACACCAAAAATGTTTACACCAGGTTTAGGACTGGAAAGGAGTGGGCAGTCACCGGTCACATGCTGCGATCTGAGACAATAGTCACAAAGCTCATTGGTGCACTCGGCTACAAGGTGACCCGGTTCGCCACATCTATAGCAAGGCAACTTCTTCTTCTTAATTGCCCACTTTGAAAGTTTCACCCCGTCCATCTTGTCCGGCCCTTTGTCTGTCGTACCATCCCTAGACTTTGCGACTCCAGATGCCGCCGGAACGGTCACCGCTGTCAGAGCCTTGACCGCGTCAACCGCAGCCGCGGGCAACGTGGTGTGGGCTCCTGCCATATCTGCGGAGTGCTCGAACTCCGCCCCCGAAGCCGTGTCCGCAACGACTGGTGGTGGCGGCGGAGGCCGTCGCGGTGGAGGTGGGCGTCTCCCTCTCCCGCCCCGCCGATAGCCTCCCCGGAAATGATCATTGGGGCCGGCAACGCCTTCAACAAAGTTTACAGTGTACCTATACACGTATAGAATTTGATATGGTCTTTCGAGATAAAATAGAAGCTAACATGCAATGGAAGTTTATAAATTTGGATCCGTGCAAAGTAAAGTAATATTTACTTTTACTTCATATATGTATTCTCTTCCAGATGGATTTTTCTTGCTATTCTCCTTTCCTGTAGTGGTCTCCAAGATTAGTACACCCAAATCATATATGTCTGACTTGGTGGAGAGTTTTCCTTGGAGTAGATATTCTGGAGCCATGCATACACTGAATATAATTAGCATTAGTTGAATAAGCATTACTAGAGAGGAGAAAATATAATTTACATAATGATAAAGGACCAAAAATATTTTACAAGTTTATAGCCGGCTTACTATGTCGGCACGCGATCTTGGGTATTTAACTGTATTAGTTTTTGACCGAGTAATTTTGAGGTAGAAAACTCCGCAGTTTTCGGTTCCATATCATCACCCAACAGTATGTTTTGAGGCTTCAGATTCATATGGATAATAGGAATTTTATGTAGAAAAAGTAAACCTTGGTAGATCCCCTTAATTATTCTGAACCGTGTGTTCCATTCCATGCCGTTGGATTCTACAGAGGTCATACAAAAAATTATGTAAGCACCCTAAGATTATGACTTCCAAGTTCCAACAATATTTCTTTCTTATAACATATTAACAACACAAAAAACATTGGGGAAAGACAAACTTTCAATAAAGTACAACAAGACTTCTCCAGTCGAGAATATGAAATATTATCACCTCCTTTTGCCATTTTCTATATATGAGTACAAAATTTAAGGAAACATAAAACCTACAAAAGTTTTAGATGGAGTAATACTACAAGAAACTAAAGTAGAAACACAAATATGCCAGATAGTGGATTACGTACCAAAGAGATTATTGCGAAGACTTCCCATAGGTAAGTATTCGTAGCAGAGTAAATATTCGAAAATGTCTGCAACAAAATACTTTCCGTCTTTCTGCACTACTTCCTTTTGACCTTCATGACAAAAGCCAACTAACTTTACAATATTTTCGTGACGGAGAGCCATCATATTTTGAACTTCATTAGAAAATGCTTCATCATGTGGCACCATAGAATTTTCTACAAGTTTCTTCACAACAATCATTGTACCATCTGGCATAACACCCTGTTTAAGCATAGTAGCATACATCAGCATAACTTTTCTTTTATCAGCTTTTGAAAAGACAAAAAGAGGTAATGCTCAATCATATGTACCTTATAAAGATTTCCATATGCACTTTGACCAATCAGTCATTCATCGGAGAAGTTATCTGTCATTTTCCTCAAAAAGTCAAGTGGTAGGTACTTCCATGCCAATTCCTCTTAATAAGGTTATCCTTCGTAAGAATGACTCCTCGTTGAAGATACCACACGAAGATTTTATTCTTTAGCGGTATCTTCATCTTTCAAAACTTCTCGTTATTATCAACCAGCGCCTCTGACTGGATCAGAGCACCATACATAGAGTCCACCGTGAATTTACCATTCACATCTAGGTTCCAATGAAATCCATCGACTCCTTGTGACACTTGTACCATGGATAGTCTCAATAACAAAGTGTTCCACGATCACTAAATACCCTTATTATTTAGGTATTTATCATATTGCATTAGCTACATATTATTTTGTCCCTTATTTGTATGAGGTGTAAGATTTATATCCAATATCATTATTTACCCTTCTTATTTCCTTACTAATCACCATTTATCTGTACTATTTCCTTTATTATTTGTATGTTTTCAGGATTATATGCTCAATACCATTAATTATCTTTGTTATTTCTTTACTTATCATCATATATTAAACATGCATTATTTTATTTCTCAATTGTACGAGGTGATGGAGCATCAACCATGCATCACCATGATGACCACCAACTCCCCTT
Source organism: Triticum dicoccoides (assembly GCF_002162155.2). Taxonomy (NCBI): domain Eukaryota; kingdom Viridiplantae; phylum Streptophyta; class Magnoliopsida; order Poales; family Poaceae; genus Triticum; species Triticum dicoccoides. The sequence continues at coordinate 7,886 of NW_021185802.1, forward strand.
TAATAGTAGAGATTCGTCTATGGCTTGTGTTGTACTCCCTCCGTTTCTTTTTAGTCTGCATATAAGATTTGGTCAAAGTCAAACTTTGTTAACTTTGACTAAGTTTATAGAAAAAAATATCAAGATTCACAATATAAAATCAGTATTGTTAGATGCATCATGAAATTAATTTTCATACCATATAGCTTTAGTATTGTAGATGTTGATATTTTTTCCTAGAAAATTGGTCAAACTTTACAAAGTTTGACTTTGACCAAACCTTATATGCAGACTAAAAAGAAACGGAGGGAGTAGTAACTAGTAGTGCCGCTTGATGATATTGTACTCTATATTTACAACTCTAATGTAACACCTTGATTTGGTTAATTTTGTTGTTGTGGTTTTGTGTTATATTAGTTTATCTATTTAATTATTTGATTTGATTGGATCTTCCTACAGGATTTTGGTGCATCATGGTTGGAACCTTGCTGGCCGTATTCGACATCCATGAACAATTCTCCCAACCCACCTCATTCGTAAAGCCTTTTTGCTTGATAGTTGATTTATTTACTTCTTGAAGGTATGTATTTCTTTGTTGGGAGAAATTATTTTTTGCATAGAAGTGAGAAAGAGAATTTGTGTGCGGTAGAGAAAGAGATGCATAGGACGCGCATGCATGGGGCCGTGCATGCCGCGTCTGTCCGACGTCCTTCTCCCGCAAGCAGGAGGTTTCCATTTTCGGCAGGCCTCTGACGTCCTTCTCCCGCAAGCAGGAGGTTTCCATTTTCGGCAGGCCTCTGACGTCCTTCTCCCGCAAGCAGGAGGTTTCCATTTTCGGCAGGCCTCTGACGTCCTTCTGTCGCTATCTCAAGGAAGTTCCTTTACTTATTATTTTCTTCACAGCAATAAGTTTAGGGTAGAAGGTTCTCATCAGTGTAGCTAGCAGTACGTCGGTGCTTTAATTATTTTTTACAAAGCACTTGACAAAGACCGTCTCTATATGGGTTGGGACAGACGACGGAGCTTTAAGCCTTACACGGAAATAGGTACCATAGGTGCAAAACGGCAAAGCCCAGAATGGCTAGCATAGATGGCAAAATGATTAATGCTTAAGCCTCTACCTATAGCTCATCCCCGTGAGTACACCAACTCATCTTGCTGCTTTAGGGTAAGATCCCGGTCGTGGGTGCTTTGATAGGACCAGGTCGATCTTTTTCATGGATGGAATGATGCATGTACTAAGTACTCCCTCCATCCCATAATATAAGAGCATTTTTTACACTACATTGATATAAAAAATGCTCTTCTGCATATACAGCAAAACGAGACCACGAAGGATGAGTTGGAAAATAAGTGGCCATTGCTTTTCAATGAGCAATCCGCTTTGATCCTTGTCGACCAGATTAGGGAAACCAATGCAGGCCTCCTTTATTCATCTTTAGTTTGCATACAGTGGTATAGACCCGGCCACAAGCATATAATATTGATGGCCCCATATACATGTCATGTTAAATCTATCTATCTTTCTTATCTCTCTCCATCAATATTGATGGCGCCGAATTACACCAAAGTGACAAACAAACAAGCTGCGCCGAGTTACTATCTTATCTGATCAACCGGTCACTATCTTCCATCTCACATGCACACCCCCCGAAGTTCTCCTTCTCTTTCCAAGCCTCGGCTCCGCCCCACATATACATGCATGCCAACACCACTCAAAATCTTTGCGTCCAAGTCCCCTGCGAGAAGGAGCTGCCAGCGACGAGGTGGTTCGAAGGGCCTTCTATGGTGAGTTCAAGTGGCCGAGCTACACCAGAATTCCTGGGGGACAGAAGACAAATGTGAACATTTGTTTGCGGGGGACTATTTTTCCTTCCAGCTAATGCCTCTAATATTATTTCCTACAAACAATTGTCCAAGGCTGA
>NW_021185803.1:0-1112 GCF_002162155.2 Triticum dicoccoides
CCACAGTAAATAGATGAAACCCACTAGCATGAGTAGGAGTTGTTTGAGCCCTGATGTGCCTACTCATTCATGTTTGTTTGTCATGCCTGCTACTGCTTAGAGTTGAGTCAGGTCTGATTCATCGGGGATGAATCAGAGGCGTGTGAACATGTCCTACTGTGTGTGAGCTAAGTGTGTGAACACGATTTGGTAAAGGTAGCGGTGAGAGGCCATGTAGGAGTACATGGTGGGTTGTCTCATTGAAGCCGTCCTCAGGAACTGAGTTCTGTGTTTGTGATCCATGATTCAGCTACTACCATACATTGGGCCCTGAAATATGACCCCGCTCGACTTCTTATTCACCCTTGTCCTCTGTCCAGGAGTTGCAAGTAGTTTCTGGTGTTTGTAGTATGCTGGAGGCCGTGGACAGCGCTGACCGTAGGGGTGGGCTGTGATGCGGTAGGCACGTGGCCGGGTATACCGGGCGCCCGTTTGGTGTCACGGAACCCTGTTCACATCGTTTAGGGCTGTGAGCGAAACTCCGGCCGGATCTCCTCATGGATGGAACCCGAATAGGCGATAAACCTGGACTAGAGACTTGAGTGTTTAGGTAGGTCGTGGTCTACACCCACGTCGGCTTTCGCTTGAAGTCTGCCGAGCACATGTCATGTGCAGACGCTAAGTGGTGGAAACATGTATGAAGAAGTACACCCCTGCAGGGTTATCATCATCTATTCGAATAGCCGTGTCCGCGGAAAAGGACTTCTGGGTTGCTTATATCAGTTCATAGACAAGTGAAAGTGGATACTTTAAAATGCGCAAGATAAGCGTGAGTGCTATGGATGGCGTTCTCGTAGGGAGACGGGAGCGGATCCATAGTGGTGTATTGATATGGTGAATATGTGGACTCGTGTGCGCCACCTCAAAAGAGTCGCTTGCAGTCGTAGTTTAGGATAGCCACCGAGTCAAAGCTGGCTTGCTGCAGTTAAACCCCACCATCCCTTTGTTGAAAATGATGCATATGTAGTTAGTTCTGATGTAAGTCTTGCTGGGTACATTTGTACTCACGTTTGCCTATTTTATGTTTTTGCAGAGAGACTTCAGTCTCACTAGTATTTCCGCGTGGTCTTCGA
>NW_021185804.1:0-4545 GCF_002162155.2 Triticum dicoccoides
GAACTTTAGTATAGTTCGGCGAGGAAGCGTACTGACAGAGTTATGTCTGCAGGTATGTTGGTGGGCCGTCCTGAGGAGGAGATGCCTGGTTCCGCATGCGATATACTGCAAGAGCTTTCACAACTACATGAACGAGCTTGGCAGGTGATGCAGGGTATTGCCCTGGCTTTGTGGCCGTCCGCTTCCCTGCCAGGAGGCATGAGAGAACTTGTAGAGATGCTCAACGGAGCGAGGCGATGCTTCCAATTGTGGAAGATATCAGCTTGCCGGCAAGGTGCGAGAGAAGCTTGGGCGATGGTGAAGACGCGATACGCCAAGGCTGAGCCGAACCATATGGCCGAAGTCGGGTAGGTGGGGTCAGACGAACAAGAGATACCCATTAGTCTGGTAATGACCAAGTAGCGTTAGCTGCAAAGTATTCCCAACAGGATTGTAAGATAGACAACCTGTTGGATGGTATAAAGGAAGAGTACGGCCAGTCTAAATGACTATGCAATTTGAATGGGCTCATGTACTCTCTAGGTGGATTGAAAATCATTTGTCATGGCGGACATTTTCGCTTCAGCCCCTGGATCCGACAGTCCGGGGTGTATCCCAATACCCACACAGTAACAAAAAACCGGGGTATGCATGGAAACTAGGCGTAGGGGTCATAAGTGCTTGAACATACAAGTACCCAACTAGTTATGTTATATTACATGGATAGTAAGAAACATCTTCCAGAGAGAATAGTTCCGTTAGGGGTTCCTTTCTCTGGGTGCGCATACATCGATGTGCATGTCCAAACTGCGAACAGAAGCGCAGGAAACAAAACATCTGGGTATTGTCGTTGTAATGAATGAGAACATCTTTTGTTCACCGATAGAATATTGTCTTAAGAACGCTAGCTTTCGGCTTCACCCAGTCTGAGGTACACATCTGGCTCAACCGGTAGTAACAATCACAGAGGTGCTCCGGTTATGCCCTAGCCGAATTAACGGGAACGTAGGGCATAAAAACAAGAGCCAGGCAACCCAGCATGGCCAAAACTAAAGTCATATCGATGCATATAATGGTGAAGAAAAGGCACATATGGAAAGAAAAATGCATATGTGGCTGGCAAGGAGCCATTAAAGTAGTTGTATTTGGCTTCCGAATAGGAAGCCCCCAGGTATATTGTGCACACATAATGTGGCTGGAGTGCTCATGGCATCCGTACAGAGTTTTAAGGCTGTATGTTAAAATCGAGAAAAAGGAAGGGGGGCGAGAAAGGAAGAAAGGGGATATAATTGAAGAGGTGGAGTTTAGGAGACGAACACTGAGTTCGGCGCTAGGCGTAGAATCTCCGGAGTCTGGCCGTGTTCCATGGGTTTGGCTCGAGTCTGTTATCAGATGCACTGCACAGAACGAGTTCGCCAATGTTATAAGGTTTGGCCCGTACTTCTCTGCTTTGATACCTTCGGGCCTATTGCTGATAGAATGCGGAACGGGCTTTAGCGACATCACGCTCCTCTTCCAAAGCATCTAAGTTGTCCTGCCAATCTAGCTCGGCTTCCTTCTCTTCATACATGCGCATGTGAGGTGAGTCATAGATCATATCGCAGGGTAGCACTGCTTCTGCGCCGTACACCATAAAAAATGGTGTGTATCCGGTAGTACCATTCAGCGTGGTCTGCAGCCCCCAGAGTACGGAGTTGAGTTCCTCAACCCAATGCGTGTCTGATTCCTTCAAGGATCACACTAGTCTGGGTTTAATGCCGCTCCTAATAAGACCATTTGCACGTTCGACTTGACCGTTTGCTTGGGGGTGATAGACAGAGGCGTAGTCGAGCTTAATGCCCATTTTGCCACACCAGGTTTTCACCTTGTCGGCTGTAAAATTCAAGCCATTATCAGTGATGATACTGTGGGGGACACCTTAACGATGTACAACCTCCGATATGAAGTCTATCACTGGTCCGGATTCGACCGTTTTAACTGGTTTGGCTTCTATCCATTTGGTGAACTTGTCCACCATGACCAGTAAGTATTTTTTTCTTATGGCTTCACCCTTTAAGGGGTCCCACCATATCCAGCCCCCAGACCGCGAAGGGCCAAGTTATGGGGATTGTTTGGAGAGCGGTAGGGGGCATATGGCTCTGATTGGCAAATAGTTGACAACCAACGAAATGTTCGACAAGGTTCTGTGCGTCCGCCCGGGCTGTCGGCCAGTAAAATCCTGTCCGAAAGGCCTTGCTTATGAGAGCGCGGGCTGCCGTGTGGTGCTTGTCTAGTCTGGAATGAATATCGGCTCAGAGCTGCCGCCCTTCCTCTTCGGAGATGCATCGTTGGAGCACTCCGGTGGCGCTCTTCTTGTAGAGCTCTCCTTTATGGACTTTGTAGGCCTTAGAGCGTCGCACAATACAACGTGCCTCATTTCGATCCACGGGGAGCTCTTGCCTATTTAGGTAGGCCAAGAAGGGCTCGGAGGCCACCGTGATCGAACACTCTTGGAAGTAGTGTTGTAGTTTCCAGGATGCCATGAAGACCGCGTACGCTATCTTTTGATAGTGAGGGTACCGAGATTTTCATGGAGTGAGGACAATGGACACGTAATATACAAGCTTTTGGAGTGGGAGCTTGTGTCCGTCTGCCTCTCGTTCGACGACGAGCACTGCGCTCACAACTTTGTTTGTTGCGGCTATGTATAATAGCATGGGTTTGCCGATGTTTGGCGTGGTCAGGACTGGGTTTGTGGCCAATAGTTCCTTTATTTTTTCTAGTCCGGACGTGCCCGCAAGGAAGCACAATGAGTCATGCCCTGCGGTGGCGCCGATGATTTGGTCAATGCGTGGGAGGGGGAAGGGATCCTTAGGGCAAGCTTTATTGAGGTCCTTGAAATCGACACATAAGTGCCAGGATTTGTCCTTCTTTGATACCATTACCAAGTTTGCTAGCCAATCCGGATGTTTAATGTCTCTGATGAATCCGGCCCCGAGTAGCTTGGCCAGCTCCTCTCCCATGGCTTGCCGCTTAGGCTCTGAGAAGCGCCTAAGAGTTTGCTTGACTGGCTTGTATCCTTTCTGTATATTGAGGTTGTGTTCGGCCAGCCTACGTGGGATGCCCGGCATGTTTGAAGGGTGCCAGGCGAAGATATCCCAATTCTCACGCAGGAAGTCTCGCAGTGCGGCGTCTATTGTGGGGTTCAACTGTGTCCCAATGGAAGTTGTCTTTGTAGGGTCCGTTGGGTGGACCTGGAATTTGATTATCTCATCTGCGGGTTTGAAGGAGGTGGATTTGGATCGCTTGTAGAGTACCACGTCGTCTCTGTCCACTGTTGCTCGCAGTGTTGTCAGCTCTTCGGCCGCGAGGGCTTCTGATAGTGCCTCCAGGGCGAGGGCGGCGGTTTTATTTTCGGCGCGCAGTGCGACGTCCGGATCACTGGCTAGAGTGATGATTCCGTTGGGCCCGGGCATTTTGAGCTTCATGTACACGTAATGGGGTATAGCCTGGAAACTCGTGAATGCGTCCCGCCCCAAAAGGGCGTGGTATCCGCTGCTGAATGGGGCCACTTGGAATGTAATTTCTTCGGACCTGTAATTCTCCGACATGCCGAATACCATATCCAGTGTGATTTTTCCCGCGCATCGCGCCTCCCACTAGGGATGAGTCCTCTGAAGGTTGTGCTGCTTTTCTCAATGCGCCTCCTGTCAATGTCCATTTTGTTAAGGGTTTCTTCATAGATGACGTTTAGCCCGCTTCCGTCGTCCATGAGCACTTTAGTGAGCCTAAAGCCGTCCACAATTGGACTAAGGACCAAAGCGGCTGGTGCTTGGACTGTTCGGAACTGAGGTTCGTCACTGCCATTATAGGTTATCGCCATGTCGTTCCATGGGTATATTGTTGCCACATGGCAAACTTCGGCGAGGCTGCGCTGTGCTCGCTTGCGCCTATTATTTGAGGGGAATGTCTTGAAGACTGTAAATACCGTATTGTTGTTTCTGGCGGGATGTTGTTCTGCTGTATGGTTTAAGAGGAGATGCTCGCCGCTCTTTGCCACCTGCCGGAGTATCCAACATGCTCTAAGGCTAAGGGTTGGCGTAGTATCATGTGTGCTGCGAATTTTGCATGGTCCACTGAGCCATTCTTCCAATACGGTTCTATGCCTTGTATCAGGCTTTGGTTTTTTGGTAATTGAATCGGGTAACTTACGACATCTTGCCCTTTTAGATCGGACAAAGGGTTTAGTGAGAGCCGGATTGTCCCAGAAGTTCGTTCGGATTTTCCAGGCGCTTTCCATCGCGTAGTACATTTGCACTATGGCCGCTAAGTCAGTGAAGTGTACTATGTCACGGCGAATTATAGCGTTGAGAATCCCTTTGTCCATGCAATTTTTGCAAAAGAGGGAGATTGCGTCTGCCTCGCGACAGTCCATGACCCTGTTTATCACAAGGAGGAATCTGGTCCAGTAATGATGTACTGTTTCTTGGGGCTCCTGTCTGATATGTGAGAGATTGGATAAATCTGGGTGGGTGGGCGGATTTGAATCCGAAACCCGACCCGATCTGGGACCCAGGGGCAAAGAGG
>NW_021185805.1:0-921 GCF_002162155.2 Triticum dicoccoides
AATAAACGCTCAACGACGGTACTGTGCTGGTCCTAGGCTAGACTGTGCTAGAGACGCGAGCCTAGAACACTAACAAAATCACGGCGCGGCACGTAAACAAGGGAAAAGCACACTCTGAAATTTTTTTTCGCTCTTTTTTTTTGGCGCTCTTTTTTTTTTGCGCTGCTTTTTTTTTTTGCGAAAAATCACTATAATAGCGAGTGTCTCAAAACTCTTCCTAGCTCAAACTGACAGGATGGGCACGAAATTCTTTCGACCAATTTTTTTTTTTCGACTGCCCGGACCCAAAAACTGGAAACGGGTCAAAAAAAACTTCCTATAATGGCACCTGTCTCAAAACACTCAGAAACACCTAAAAATAGGATAGCCAGAAATTTTTTCGAAAAATGCGTTTTCGAAAAATTTTGGGCCTAAACGGAGCGTGGCTACCCGACTCCGACAAGGAAACACGAATCGGAATCGAGATGGATCCCGAAAACAAACCTAATAAGCAAAGAACTCGGATTGGTGGTGGATATATGGTGGTGGTATATGGCAGCGGTGGTGGTAGCGGTGGTAGTATATGGATATGGATCGGTGGTGGTATATGGACACGGATTGGTGGTGGTATATGGATACGGATTCGGTGCGGTGGTGGTAGATGGCAGGGGCGATGATGATGGTGCGGCGGCGGCGTGACAACTTATGACCAGAACTCGAAACTCTAAAAGACTAGACTCTAAGACCAGCAACTAGACACGACGATGCAACCGCAAATTCAACAAAGCAAAACCCTAAAAAGATTATGCAAGGCTCAGATTGGTTCGGATATGATGAACTAACCCTAAATTTTTTTTTGTGGCTTTTTCGTGGACTATAGGTATGAAGAACAGACTCGATCTAAACTACGAAAAACTGTAAAATCTCACCGAGCAACCTGGA
>NW_021185806.1:0-1228 GCF_002162155.2 Triticum dicoccoides
TGGGCCCCGTCGGCCAGGTGGACATCATTAGCGCTAATCACTGTTAGTCAACCCCCTGACACTGACCAGTGGGCCCCAGCGCCACTAACCCATAATTAGGATTAATTTAATCCTGTTAAGCCCCCCTGTCACTGACGTGTGGACCCCACACGTCAGGTTTGACTCCAGCCAGCCGCAGTTGACCACTGACGTCATGCTGACGTCATGCTGGCGCAATATTTATATTTCTGGATTTAATTTAAATCAGGAAATTCCAGAATATTATTTAAACTTTAAAAATTCATAACTTTTTTTCTGTAACTCCAAATTGGACAAATTATATATGAAAAATGATCAGAAAAATCCAAGCTATCCATCTGTACTATTTTCATGCATGATCAAACAAGTTAAATTGATGTTTTAAGCAGAACAAGGAAAAGCACTTTAAAAGGCCATGTTTGAGTTTGAAATTTGAATCTTTGATTCAAATTTGTTCAAACCCTTCTGGTTTTAGTTGCATTAGGCCAACACACTCATATTGCCATGTTTCATGCATGCATCATATTGTTGCACATTGTTTGGTGATGGTTGTATATCGGTGTTCCTTGCGACAGGTTCTGCCTCCGAGGAGTACCGTGATTACCCTAACGAAGAACCGTATCAGTGCATCGAACCATCAGGCAAGCAACCAACCATTTGATCATATCGATACAATCCCATGTTCTCACTCCTGCTCTCTTTTACTGCATTAAGACAACGCGTTTCAAACTGCTGTGTGCTACGGTAGTTGAACCCATTTCCTCTGCATGACCTGTCATTGCCACAGTAACTAGATGAAACCCACTAGCATGTGAAGGAGTTGATTGAGCCATATGTATGTGTTGTTCCTACCTTGCTATGCCTGCTATGCTTAGAGTCGTGTCAGGTCTGGTTCATCTGGGTGATGGCTAGAGTGAAATGATTATGTCGGTAATGAGAGTGGTGCGGTGAACACGATTTGGTAAAGGTATCGATGAGAGGCCATGTAGGAGTACATGGTGGGTTGTTTCATTGAAGCCGACCTTAAGCACTGAGATCTGTATGTGTGATTTAAGATACAGCTACTACCATGCATTGGGCCCTGAAATATGACCCCGCTCGACTTCTTATTCACCCTAGCTCTCTGTCCAGGAGTTGCAAGTAGTTTCTGGTGTTTGTAGCCTACTGGAGGCCGTGGACAGCGCTGACCGTAGGGGTGGGCTGTGATGCG
>NW_021185807.1:0-2776 GCF_002162155.2 Triticum dicoccoides
TTTTTGGAGCTGATCCTTATCTTTGTATTGCTTGGTTTAGGGGTCTGTCCTACTAAATAACCTGCCGCCAATTGCAACCCTATTGATCTATATAACATGCACGCGTCCTTACCTAGATGTATACGCCTACACGCCTTCACTTTTACATATGCTTGCTTTCCTAGCTAGCTAGTCCAAAGAAGGAGATGCCAAGATTCAATTTGGTTTGATTTGCAGCACTGCACGGCTACGCAGAAATATCGTTCTGGAATGGAGACGGCATGTTTTTCTTCTGGGGATTAACTAGTGGATGATCCCTTTATTTATGCCGAAGATCAGTTCATCACACTTTCTCAGCTTGGAATTAATCGGTCGCAGCATCTTAAGCGCTATCCTTCTACCACTAACTTGAATAAGAAATCTGCGGATGTCATGTCTCGATTTAGTGATGCAGGGATCAGTTCTGTCTTTGGAATTCTGAGTATATGTTACATTATCAAAGGCGCAAAAGTCACAGTAGTAATCCAGAAGGATTGTACTTGTGTCGAGCTGTAAACATGATGTTTCATAGAGAAACAGGAGGATCACTCTCGGCTCTATTTTTCTGTTATGAAGCCAATGATCAGGCAGAGCAAAGGTAGCAGGTTCTGCCTCGGGTAGGGAGAAATAAAAACAAAGACATGCGACATGTTCAGGCAACCATCCCCGCGGAAATCGTCATCAGTGGCGGGTGGAAATTGGTTATCAGTGGCGTGCCCCGGTCACATTACTGTCATGTACACTAGTAGTGTGCCTTCATACCTGCAGTAACCTCTTTCTTTTACTCTCACATCGCACATCAAGGCAGTCCTAATTGTGACAAGTACACAATGAAACTTGAAACATCACTAGTACAGAAAATTGAACGGGGGGTTAACTTGATTACATAGCTAAAATAACCGTTAGTTTGCTTCAATACACATCCAATGATTTGGACCCCATTGTTTAAATCCAAAATGACATTCGATGAGCTCGTCGCAAAAAGAAATATGGACCATAGAAATATTGCACACTCCTAGTCCGCCCAAGCATCTTGGATGCCGAAAACTTTCAGTTTTTTCCGAACTATTTAACCTTTTTCTTTCAATCTTAGTTTCCACCAGGAGCAAATGAGGCTATGTCGGTTTTATTTCCTCTTTCCCTTTTGAAAATCTTCTATGGACTATTTCCGGCCGGTTTTAGAATCTTCCACGCATTTTTCTTCTTCTTTGTTTCTGTGTGTTTTCATCATTTTTCTTTCTCTCTGTTTGTTTTTTCTTTTCTTATTTATTTATTTTTTCAAATACGTGCCAAGTTTTCACTACAGGTTGAACATTTTTGGTATACACGTTGTCCAATTTTTAGATAGCCATTGAACATTTTTTTCTCATACATGTTGAACATTTTAACTGAATACATTTTGAACATTTGTCAAATGCACATTGAACGTTTTTATATAGGTTGAAAAAAATCAGATACACATTGAACATTTTCCGAATAAAGTTTTAACATTTTTATTAATATATGTTCAACATTTGTCAAATGGACACTCAACTTTTTAAAATACATAGTGAACATTTTTTTAATACATTGAACATTTTCCATAAATACGATGAGTTTATTTCAAATTTGCAATATATTTTGTAAGTGTTATGAACATTTTTTTTACTTGTATGAACATTATTGCAAAATTAGGGTACCAAATTTTTACATTCTATAAACATTTTTTAAAAAGCCTGAACATATTACGCAACGCGTCACATTTTATAAATATGTTGAACAATTATTTGAGTGATATTAACTGTTTTTATCAAATTATGCGAAGATTGTTTTCTCATTACGTGATTGTTTTAATACGCGGCGAACTTTTCTAAGTCAAAGATTTTTTTAAAGATATATACTTAAAATATTCCAAAAATAAAAAAATAAAAATCGAAAATGGAAAAGGAGTAACAAACGGAACCAAAAGAACATTAGAAATGAACCAACTACCCTCGACTGGCCCGGCTCGTATGAGCTCCTTTGAGACGAGTCGTTCTTTCATATCACTAGAGAAAACCGCTAAAAACAAGTCTAACTAGGGGCAAGATAAATTTTTAAGACTAGATTCAAGATAAATTCTAAAATAAAATAGAGGCAAGATAAAGACGCGCCCGCCACCCTCTACTCGTCCATGCATGAGAACACTATGGGAAGGGCTAACTAATAGGGTAAGGTGGGTTCCAGTGGGCTAAGCGCGCTAGATCATGTTTTTTTATTCTTGTCCAATGGATACTCACTAAAGCAAAAACATATGTTAGATAGCAATTTTATTTTTATGTTTTGAAAGAAAAGGTGGCTCAAGGCCGACCTTATATTTCAAAACAGGCTGAAAAGCCTGTGAAAGTAACATGTTACATCAAACTTGTGAAATGCACCCAGGTGCAAGGTCACAAGGGAAGGAGTGAAAGAGAAAAGGTGGGAAAGAGGTAAGGAGTACAGGAGGAAGAGGAGAAACAGCAAAGACAGCAAAAAAGGAGATAGCAATTTTATTGTTGGATACAACATGAACTCACCCACTTTGTAACATGTTTATTTATTTATTTATATCATGCACTCACTCTGAAACATGTTTATTTATTTATTTATATCAGTCCCACGCTCTGTAGCATGTTTATTCGAATTATACATACAATATACTCATGCAGATATACCTGCAAAACTAACTATTTTCCCCCACGCGCACGAAACAGCTGCAGCCCCTGGGCCACCGTCAACCCACCCGGCACCTCGACGAACA
>NW_021185808.1:0-1763 GCF_002162155.2 Triticum dicoccoides
TATGCGCAATGTGACCAAGGAGTTGATCACGGGATGATGTGTTACGGAACGAGTAAAGTGACTTGCCGGTAACGAGATTGAACAAGGTATTGGATACCGACGATCGAATCTCGGGCAAGTAACATACCGATAGACAAAGGGAATTGAATACGGGATTGATTAAGTCCTTGACATCGTGGTTCATCCGATGAGATCATCGTGGAACATGTGGGAGCCATCATGGGTATCCAGATCCCGCTGTTGGTTATTGACCGGAGAACGTCTCGGTCATGTCTACATGTCTCCCGAACCCGTAGGGTCTACACACTTAAGGTTCGATGACGCTAGGGTTATAAAGGAAGTTTGTATGTGGTTACCGAATGTTGTTCGGAGTCCCGGATGAGATCCCGGACGTCACGAGGAGTTCTGGAATGGTCCGGAGGTAAAGATTTATATATGGGAAGTCCTATTTTGGCCAACGGAAAATGTTCGGGATTTTTCGGTATTGTACCGGGAAGGTTCTAGAAGGTTCCGGAGTGGGGCCCACCTGCATGGGGGGACCCACATGGACGTGGGTAGTGGGGGCAAGGCCCCACACCCCTGGTCAAGGCACACCAAGATCCCCCCTTAGAAGGAATAAGATCATATCCCGAAGGGATAAGATCAAGATCCCTAAAAAGGGGGGATAACAATCGGTGGGGAAGGAAATAATGAGATTTCTTTCCTCCCACCTTGGCCAACGCCCCAATGGACTTGGAGGGCAAGAAACCAGCCCCTCCACCCCTATATATAGTGGGGAGGTGCATGGGAGCTATACACGAAGTTCTGGCACAGCCCTACCTCTCTTCCTACTCCTCCTCTCCCATGGTGCTTGGCGAAGCCCTGCTGGATTGCCACGCTCCTCCACCACCACCACGCCGTTGTGCTGCTATTGGATGGAGTCTTCCTCAACCTCTCCCTCTCTCCTTGCTGGATCAAGGCGTGGGAGACGTCACCGGGTTGTACGTGTGTTGAACGCGGAGGTGCCGTCCGTTCGGCACTAGGATCATCGGTGATTTGAATCACGACGAGTACGACTCCATCAACCCCGTTCACTTGAACGCTTCCGCTTAGTGATCTACAAGGGTATGTAGATGCACTCTCTTTCTACTCGTTGCTGGTCTCTCCATAGATAGATCTTGGTGACACGTAGGAAAATTTTGAATTTCTGCTACGTTCCCCAACAGTGGCATCATGAGCTAGGTCTATTCCGTAGATTCTTTGCACGAGTAGAACACAAAGTAGTTGTGGGCGTTGATGTTGTTCAATATGCTTACCGTTACTAGTGCAATCTTATTTCGACGGTATTGTGGGATGAAGCGGCCCGGACCGACCTTACACGTAGTCTTACGTGAGACAGGTTCCACCGATTGACATGCACTTGGTGCATAAGGTGGCTAGCGGGTGCCAGTCTCTCCCACTTTAGTCGGAACGGATTCGATGAAAAGGGTCCTTATGAAGGGTAAATAGCAATTGGCATATCACGTTGTGGTCTTGCGTAGGTAAGAAACGTTCTTGCTAGAAACCCATAGCAGCCACGTAAAACATGCAACAACAATTAGAGGACGTCTAACTTGTTTTTGCAGGGTATGCTATGTGATGTGATATGGCCAAGAAGAATGTGATGAATGATATGTGATGTATGAGATTGATCATGTTCTTGTAATAGGATTCACGACTTGCATGTCGATGAGTATGACAACCGGCAGGAGCCATAGGAGTTGTCTTTATTTATTGTATGACCT
>NW_021185809.1:0-1002 GCF_002162155.2 Triticum dicoccoides
TAGGTATGAAGAACAGACTCGATCTAAACTACGAAAAACTGTAAAATCTCACCGAGCAACCTGGAAATCTGATACCACTTGATAGAGGCAAAGGTGTCCCGTCTTTCGATGAGATGGTGGATTTCGCTTTGGTCAAAGTCGACTTTGACGATCCGACTACGAACGTGCGAGGACGTCGCGCCTTAGCAATCGCTAAACCAACTCCGAGAGGTTATTGACCACGCCGGAGCACGATCAACCTGACCACGAGGGTCTGTTTCCTGCGAGCAAACGAAGAACAAGCAAGAAACTAAGATTGCAATCTGGATATTGCGAATATAAGATGGAAGCTTTATTGATCAAGGTGGGGTTCTGTGACGCCTTTGTCTGGTCGTTGAACACAAACGAAGTACGCGAAGTTGCAGCTATGGCGAACTTTTAATCTAAACAAAACCCAAAGTCTAAACGATGCCCTAAGGGCTGTATATATGGAGGAAGAGGGGGGAATTTCGTGGACCTTGGTGGAGGGGTCCGAAATCAACCCTATCTCTTGTTTCCCCACACATACGGACTCTAAAAATAGCCTATACTTATGTATTTCGAAATTACATGGGCCTGGCCCAATATAAAGGTGACGCAGCACCTAAAATAGCCTCGGGACGAAATTTAGGAAGTGGCATCTTGTATATTTCGTCCAAGGCTTCATGCACCCATTATGGTGGCTTCAAAGTCCTGAAATCATCACTTGTAACTCCGTTCTTGTTCCCCTTGCGCATGCCATCATCTCCATGCTTGTTCTTGCTCCAATGTTCATCCTTCTCCAAGCTAGGCCCTTCATTTGTAAGCAAAACAAATGTATCCAATTTAGGCAGCATCATATTCTCATGAACATTAGAATCATTACCAAGAAACGAAAGTACCTGGTAATTTAGTTGGCGTGCACGAGCTCTAGTAATTGGTCCAGTATGTATAGCAGCAGGGGTTGTGGGTGTAACAATTGTATTGATGTCCTCATCAGGTCCC
>NW_021185810.1:0-1318 GCF_002162155.2 Triticum dicoccoides
AGGGGAGGGAGGGCATCCATACCTGAGCCCCTGGCGCCTCCCTCCCTCCCGTGACACCTCCTCCTCTCCCGTAGGTGCTTGGCGAAGCCCTGCAGGATTGCCACGCTCCTCCATCACCACCACGCCGTTGTGCTGCTGCTGGATGGAGTCTTCCTCAACCTCTCCCTCTCTCCTTGCTGGATCAAGGCGTGGGAGACATCGTCGAGCTGTACGTGTGTTGAACGCGGAGGTGCTGTCCGTTCGGCACTAGATCATCGGTGATTTGAATCACGGCGAGTACGACTCCATCAACCCCGTTCACTTGAACGCTTCCGCTTAGCGATCTACGAGGGTATGTAGATGCACTCTCCTTTCTACTCGTTGCTGGTCTCTCCATAGATAGATCTTGGTGATACGTAGGAAATTTTTTGAATTTCTGCTACGTTCCCCAACAGTGGCATCATGAGCTAGGTCTATTGCGTAGATTCTTTGCACGAGTAGAACACAAAGTAGTTGTGGGCGTCGATATTGTTCAATATGCTTGCCGTTACTAGTCTTATCTTGATTCGGCGGCATCGTGGGATGAAGCGGCCCGGACCAACCTTACACGTACGCTTACGTGAGACCGGTTCCACCGACAAACATGCACTAGTTGCATAAGGTGGCTGGCGGGTGTCTGTCTCTCCCACTTTAGTCGGATCGGATTCGATGAAAAGGGTCCTTATGAAGGGTAAATAGCAATTGGCATATCACGTTGTGGTTCATGCAGGTAAGAAACGTTCTTGCTAGAAACCCATAGCAGCCACGTAAAACATGCAAACAACAATTAGAGGACGTCTAACTTGTTTTTGCAGGGTATGCTATGTGATGTGATATGGCCAAAAAGGATGTGATGAATGACATATGTGATGTATGAGATTGATCATGTTCTTGTAATAGGAATCACGACTTGCATGTCGATGAGTATGACAACCGGCAGGAGCCATAGGAGTTGTCTTTATTTATTTGTGACCTGCGTGTCAACTTAAACGTCATGTAATTACTTTACTTTATTGCTAACCGTTAGCCATAGTAGTAGAAGTAATAGTTGGCGAGGCAACTTCATGAAGACACGATGATGGAGATCATGATGATGGAGATCATGGTGTCATGCCGGTGACGATGATGATCATGGAGCCCCGAAGATGGAGATCAAAAGGAGCAAAGTGATGATGGCCATATCATGTCACTATTTGATTGCATGTGATGTTTATCATGTTTATACATCTTATTTGCTTAGAACGACGGTAGTAAATAAGATGATCCCTTACAACAATTTCAAGAAGTGTTCTCCCCTAAC
>NW_021185811.1:0-1433 GCF_002162155.2 Triticum dicoccoides
CACAGTTCGGGACCCCCTACCCGAGATCCGCCGGTTTTGACACCGACATGCGGCATATTCGGTATGACCTTTGAACTATCCGGGGGACTCATGTAATCCCATAATATGGAATGTTATAATGCTGTTCGTGCAGGTCTGTTAATCGGATGCCCTGAAGAAGAAGTGTCTGGATTCCAAGGCGACGTTCTAAAAGAACTGTCTAGAGTGCACGAGCGGGCCCAGAAAGCCATGAAGAGTATGGTCAAAGCCTTATGGCGATTTGACGCCCCTCTAGAGAGTATGAAGGGGTTGGTGAACCTGTTCAAAGGTGCCCGGCGCTATTTCGAGCTATGGAAGACATCCGCCTGTCGGGAAGGTGCACGAGAGGCATGGGCAATGGTGAAAATGTGCTACACCCCTACCCGAGATCTACTGGTTTTGACACCGACACCCACTATTTCAAAACATGCCCTCCTCGCCCGAAATCGCTCGCACCCACTATTTGGGAGAAGCAAAGTTACTCTACTATCCTCGACCCTCTATACATAGACCCAAGTCCATAAGCCTAGAGGCAGGGGTAGAACTATAACTCCCCCCATATTTCAGACAAATGCGTCCGTAAGACATGGTTCCCCCTCCCAATTACCCATTCATACCTCGTGGGCGCTAAATCACCTTCTCCCCAGCCGCGAAACCTCAGCCCATCCTCCATGGTGCCCCCATCGCACCAAATTCACTGCCGCCCTCCTCCCCAATGCCGGAGACACTGCCCGTTTGCCTTCGTCCACTGGGCCATGTGCCTCTTACTCCGTGCTGCCGGAGCTACCTCGACGACGGCCGCGTGAACCATACCGGAGCCGATTCACCCCCGCCATCATGCACGGCGCCAGAGCGGCTCCAACTTCGGATGCGTACATGGCCTAGGCGCTGCTTCCCGAAGCCGTCGACTGTCGCGACATCTCTGCTTTCCTGCCGCTGGTAGCCATCGCAACCGCGCCGGCCTCACCGACTCGGCAGCTGGAGCTGCCTACTTCATCGGACCGCAAGATAGGTCGTATACTCATCACAAATCACTTTATTTAAGCATTAGTTGTCTGAATATTTAGTTTGGGCCAATCGATTCCCAATGGGAAGCAGCACCCCTCGAGGCGGCGGAGCTCCTAGGCTGCCAGCTGGCTGGTGTCTAACATAAGGGTGCGGGGGCGCAAGTTCGCCGCTGAAGCAACGCTTACATGGCTATCTTAGAGTTGCATGGGTTGAAGGTACTGCCGCCGCCGGATCTGGATGACGACGAGTCTTTGTGGATTGGCCGGGGGTGGTGATGTCTACTACACAACCTTCTTCTTGTAGACGTTGTTGGGCCTCCAAGTGCAGAGGTTTGTACGACAGTAGCAAATTTCCCTCAAGTGGATGACCTAAGGTTTATCAATCCGTGGGAGGCGTAGGATGAAGAT
>NW_021185812.1:0-1085 GCF_002162155.2 Triticum dicoccoides
TAAAGAGGGACAACTCAAAGGAACATACAATTTTCTGAGTTGTGGATGCATGGTTTAGCATGTCGAACGAAGTTCAACATATTTCTTCCGGATAACCCATGCAGAAAGGTAGAACTGGCAGAGCCACAATATATAATGGAGAACTCATCAAGAATAATCCTGTTGTGATATTTCAGTTCAACGAGGAACTTCTGCCATAAGTAGTTCATGGTATTTGGAAGAAGAAGATACCACGGACTTCAAAGACTATCGCAAAGGTTACTAATATCCTAAAGGCACTAGCAATTACTATCCACATGAAGTAGGTAGAGTGAATCTCGGGTTCAAGAACCCAGGAACAGAATACCTATTACTAAGTAGCATCACGGAATGCTTTCGAGGATAAAGGCCAGAATCATCACACTGGGACACCAATCATGGCTAAATTACTAGGTGATCCCCTAAGACACCTAGGGTCATAATAATAGCTCCAACATATATGTCAGGGCAATAAATTACCTCAACTCAACAATTAGTGTGATTGAACTGGCATAAAGGAACATCGAAACCAGAGGGAAAGGATTTGCAAATGCATCGGACTATTTAGAAACCTGGGATGACTCGGACAGCATAACAGCTATAATTGCTCAAAAAGATTTGAGACAATCACAAAAATGGTGGCATAACCACTTAGAAGCACAATATCAAGGTTCCGAGATCAACAATTAACATACGGAAGTAGTAGGAACTGAACTGAGACTTAAATCCAACAATCTTATAAGTCCACTGATTAGTAACACGTGATCCTAATAGAAAGAAGAGATAGCCTAGTTCTTAATCCCCGCAGGAAAGATAAGATGACTCAGATCAGAAGGGCATGAGGTATAAGGAGTAAAAAGAGCCTTACGTTCCATCCCACAATCAATTCCCTTATATAACTAAAGAATTTCTAGACTCAACTTCGACCAGTTTGGCTTGGTAATCCTACAGGCAGTCAAGCTCTGATACCAACGCTGTCAGGACCCCGACTCAATGCCACATCGATCTAGCATGTAACACCTCATATCACTTTGCGGCCTCACGCACGGTATTTCCACGGGTGTCGC
>NW_021185813.1:0-1126 GCF_002162155.2 Triticum dicoccoides
ACCTCTTGTTCGTAGTCTGTAGGATCATATTCTTGTGTGTTTCTATTGCTGCTAACCATGCCAGGATCACAAGCCGACGAGATTGACTGGGAGAATTTATCGAACAAGGAGCTTCATGATAAGTTTCAGCAAATGATGACTGAACAGGTGCAAGATGTGCTGAACAATTTTGAAGAGGCCATGGAGAAGATCACTGGCCTTGAGAAGACGTTCGAAACAAAGCTCGATAACAGATTTAATGAATTGCTCGCGCGTCTTCCACCACCACCACCCGCTGCACCTAACACACCTCTCCAACAACAACAACAACGACTACCTCCACGTCGCGAAATAGACCTTCGCCGAGCGAGCCGTGTTCCTCTTGCGTTTGGCCAAACTGTTGGTGCTGCTGTTGATACTTCTGTGGCTCTTGCTACTGCTGTTGCTGGTACCCAGGAGGATGATGAGTATGCGGGCGATTATGAGGATGAGGTTGATCAAAATCAGATCTACGAGCAGCCACCAGCACCACCACCAGCAGGTCGACCTCAGGTATATATTCGTAATAGTAGGCCTGCACCACCACCTCAGGTACGAGATGATGTCCATATTCCTAAACTGAAATTGAATATTCCACCATTTGAGGGTAGATATGTTCCTGATATATATCTTACTTGGGAGTTAGAAACTGAACAACGATTTACATGTTTACAATATCCTGAGGAGAGACGAGTTGCTGCTGCTGTTTGTGCTTTCACTAGTTTTGCATGTGTATGGTGGTCTGAACATTGTAGATTATATCCTATTCCAACTACTTGGGCTGCTTTGAAAACTGCTATGCGTACGCGTTGGGTTCCACCATATTATCAACGTGAATTGCTTCAAAAATTGCAGCGCTTAAGACAAGGAAAAAATTCTGTAGAAGAATATTATCAGGAATTACAAACTGGCATGATTAGATGTGGTATTGTTGAGGAGAATGAAGCTATGCTTGCACGTTTTCTGGGTGGATTAAATAGAGAGATTCAGACCATTCTAGACTATAAGGAGTATACTAATATCACTCGTTTATTCCATCTTGCTTGTAAAGCTGAACGTGAAGTGCAGGATCGACAAGCATTGGGGCGAACTAACTTTTCTGCAGGCC
>NW_021185814.1:0-1386 GCF_002162155.2 Triticum dicoccoides
GTTCTTCTTGAAGTTCCCCTTTTTCTTCCCTTTGCCCTTTTTCTTGAAACTAGTGGTCTTGTTAACCATCAACACTTGATGCTCCTTCTTGATTTCTACCTCCGCAGCTTTCAGCATTGCGAAGAGCTCGGGAATAGTCTTGTTCATCCCTTGCATATTATAGTTCATCACGAAGCTCTTGTAGCTTGGTGGCAGTGATTGGAGAATTCTGTCAATAATGCAATCATCCGGAAGATTAACTCCCAATTGAATCAAGTGATTATTATACCCAGACATTTTGAGTATATGCTCACTGACAGAACTGTTCTCCTCCATCTTGCAGCTATAGAACTTATTGGAGACTTCATATCTCTCAATTCGGGCATTTGCTTGAAATATTAACTTCAACTCCTGGAACATCTCATATGCTCCATGACGTTCAAAACATCGTTGAAGTCCCGATTCTAAGCCGTAAAGCATGGCACACTGAACTATCGAGTAGTCATCAGCTTTGCTCTGCCAGACGTTCATAACATCTGGTGTTGCTCCAGCAGCAGGCCTGGCACCCAGCGGTGCTTCCAGGACGTAATTTTTCTATGCAGCAATGAGGATAATCCTCAAGTTACGGACCCAGTCCGTGTAATTGCTATCATCATCTTTCAACTTTGCTTTCTCAAGGAACGCATTAAAATTCAACGGAACAACAGCACGAGCCATCTATCTACAATCAACATAAACAAGCAAGATACTATCAGGTACTAAGTTCATGATAAATTTAAGTTCAATTAATCATATTATTTAAGAACTCCCACTTAGATAGACATCCCTCTAATCCTCTAAGTGATTACGTGATCCAAATCAACTAAACCATGACCGATCATCACGTGAGATGGAGTAGTTTTCAATGGTGAACATCGTTTATGTTGATCATATCTACTATATGATTCACGCTCGACCTTTCGGTCTCCGTGTTCCGAGGCCATATCTGCATATGCTAGGCTCGTCAAGTTTAACCTGAGTATTCTACGTGTGCAAAACTGGCTTGCACCCGTTGTAGATGGACGTAGAGCTTATCACACCCGATCATCACGTGGTGTCTGGGCACGACGAACTTTGGCAACGGTGCATACTCAGGGAGAACACTTCTTGATAATTTAGTGAGAGATCATCTTATAATGCTACCGTCAATCAAAGCAAGATAAGATGCATAAAAAGATAAACATCACATGCAATCAATATAAGTGATATGATATGGTCATCATCATCTTGTGCTTGTGATCTCCATCTCCGAAGCACCGTCATGATCACCATCGTCACCGGCGCGACACCTTGATCTCCATCGTAGCATCGTTGTCGTCTCGCCAATCTTATGCTTTCACGACTATCACTACCGTTTAGTAATAAAGT
>NW_021185815.1:0-2723 GCF_002162155.2 Triticum dicoccoides
GTCACCTCGTCCTTCGCCAGTGTTCGCTTAATCCGTAGTCCTTGTTTCGAGTTGCAAATATTAGCAATAGAACCAATATCAAATACCCAGGTGCTACTGCGAGCTCTAGTAAGGTACACATCAATAACATGTATATCACATATACCTTTGTTCACCCTGCCATCCTTCTTATCCGCCAAATACTTCGGGCAGTTCCGCTTCCAGTGACCAGTCTGCTTGAAGTAGAAGCACTCAGTTTCAGGCTTAGGTCCAGATTTGGGTTTCTTCTCTTGAGCGGCAACTAGCTTGCTGTTCTTTTTGAAGTTCCCCTTCTTCTTCCCTTTACCCTTCTTCTTGAAACCAGTGGTCTTGTTGACCATCAACACTTGATGCTCCTTTTTGATTTCTACCTCCGCAGCTTTTAGCATTGCGAAGAGCTCGGGAATAGTCTTATTCATCCCTTGCATATTATAGTTCATCATGAAGCTCTTGTAGCTAGGTGGCAGTGATTGGAGAATTCTATCAATGATGCAATCATCTGGAAGATTAACTCCCAATTGAATCAAGTGATTATTATACCCAGACATTTTGAGTATATGCTCACTGACAGAACTGTTCTCCTCCATCTTGCAGCTATAGAATTTATTGGAGACTTCCTATCTCTCAATCCGGGCATTTGCTTGAAATATTAACTTCAACTCCTGGAACATCTCATATGCTCATGACGTTCAAAACATCGTTGAAGTCCCGATTCTAAGCCGTAAAGCATGGCACACTGAACTATCGAGTAGTCATCAGCTTTGCTCTGCCAGAAGTTCATAACATCTGGTGTTGCTCCAGCAGCAGGCCTGGCACCCAGCGGTGCTTCCTGGACGTAATTCTTCTGTGCAGCAATGAGGATAATCCTCAAGTTACGGACCCAGTCCGTGTAATTGCTACCATCATCTTTCAACTTTGCTTTCTCAAGGAACGCATTAAAATTCAACGGAACAACAGCACGGGCCATCTATCTACAATCAAACATAAACAAGCAAGATACTATCAGGTACTAAGTTCATGATAAATTTAAGTTCAATTAATCATATTACTTAAGAACTCCCACTTAGAAAGACATCCCTCTAATCTTCTAAGTGATTACGTGATCCAAATCAACTAAACCATAATCGATCATCACGTCAAATGGAGTAGTTTTCAATGGTGAACATCGCTATGTTGATCATATCTACTATATGATTCACGCTCGACCTTTCGGTCTCAATGTTCCGAGGCCCTATCTGCATATGCTAGGCTCGTCAAGTTTAACCTGAGTATTCTGCATGTGCAAAACTGGCTTGCACCCGTTGTAGATGGACGTAGAGCTTATCACACCCGATCATCACGTGGTGTATGGGCACGACGAACTTTGGCAACGGTGCATACTCAGGGAGAACACTTTTATCTTGAAATTTAGTGAGAGATCATCTTATAATGCTACCGCCAATCAAAGCAAGATAAGATGCATAAAAGATAAAAATCACATGCAATCAATATAAGTGATATGATATGGTCATCATCATCTTGTGCTTGTGATCTCCATCTCCGAAGCATCATCATGATCACCATCGTCACCGGCGCGACACCTTGATCACCATCGTAGCATCGTTGTCGTCTCGCCAATCTTATGCTTCCACGACTATCGCTACCGCTTAGTGATAAAGTAAAGCATTACAGCGCAATTGCATTGCATACAATAAAGCGACAACCATATGGCTCCTGCCAGTTGCCGATAACTTGGTTACAAAATATGATCATCTCATACAATAAAATTTTAGCATCATGTCTTGACCATATCACATCACAATATGCCCTGCAAAAACAAGTTAGACGTCCTCTACTTTGTTGTTGCAAGTTTTACGTGGCTGCTACGGGCTTAAGCAAGAACTAATCTTACCTACGCATCAAAAACCACAACGATAGTTTGTCAAGTTGGTGCTGTTTTAACCTTCGCAAGGACCGGGCGTAGCCACACTCGGTTCAACTAAAGTTGGAGAAACTGACACCCGCCAACCACCTGTGTGCAAAGCACGTCGGTAGAACCAGTCTCGCGTAAGCGTACGCGTAATGTCGGTCCGGGCCGCTTCATCCAAGAATACCGCCGAACCAAAGTATGACATGTTGGTAAGCAGTATGACTTATATCGCCCACAACTCACTTGTGTTCTACTCGTGCATATAACATCAACACATAAAACCTAAGCTCGGATGCCACTGTTGGGGAACGTAGTAATTTCAAAAAAAATCCTACGCACACGCAAGATCATGGTGATGCATAGCAACGAGAGGGGAGAGTGTGATCTACGTACCCTTGTAGACCGATAGTGGAAGCATTAGCACAACGCGGTTGATGTAGTCGTACGTCTTCATGGCCCGACCGATCAAGCACTGAAACTACGGCACCTCCGAGTTTTAGCACACGTTCAGCTCGATGATGATCCCTGGACTCCGATCCAGCAAAGTGTCGGGGGAGAGTTCCGTCAGCACGACGGCGTGGTGACGATCTTGATGTTCTACTGTCGTAGGGCTTCGCCTAAGCACCACTACAATATTATCGAGGACTATGGTGGAGGGGGGACCGCACATGGCTAAGAGAACGATCTTGAAGATCAACTTGTGTGTCTAGGGGTGCCCCCTGCCCCCGTATATAAAGGAGCAAGGGGAGGAGGCCGGCCGGCCCTATAGGCGCGCCAAGGAGGAGTCCTCCTCCTA
>NW_021185816.1:0-1445 GCF_002162155.2 Triticum dicoccoides
AGCACCGATCCATCGCAGCCCTGCACGTTATTAACACGTGCATGCATGCATTCATCATCAATCAAATGAGCCAGACTAAGGGCAATATCAATGCATTGAAAAGGAGTATATCATATGCATTTTCAGTGGATTGTATAATTTCATGTGTTTTTGTGTGAGAAATTTTTTTGGCTTGATTTTAGTGCTAAGAGTCTTTTTCCTCTTATAAATAAAGGGTGACATCAGATACTTGAATACATGTATGATACTCATGTATGATATTAGCCCTGTAATGCATAGCATCATATAGTAGTGTCATACTCGCACTTTTTTTGTTAGGGGACACATCTTATTTATTTGTTTGTAGAACTCCAATACAAATATGTGTACACGATTGACTTGTCATTGAAATACCTAGATATGGATGTAATTTGTATTGCTTTATGTGTTTTTTGTTCTTTCATGGTATTTGATGAATAGATTGAAAGTTTTCTCACAGAAAAATATCTATAGTTTTACGTGCTATGATACCATAACATAGTGTATGATACCATTCTCATCTCTCAATTCCATAAAAAAAAAGGACGCGTCAAGCCAGCGCACAGCCGCCTGGGATGCTTAGCGAGCGGCCCGTCACTTTAGGTAATTTCTTGTCTCCCCTTTTAATTAAAATAGTCATCTAGTAGTCCATTTTCCTGCTACGTATTAAATGCCATCATATGCATCTCCTCCTGTGCATGCATGTGTTTATTCGCATTTATTTTGTGATTTTAAAATTTTAAAAAGGCATAACTTTCAATCCTCGTGTCGAAATTCAGATCTGTTTTCACCGTTGAAACCCTCGCAACGTGCTCTTCAAAAGTAGATTCCACATGGGGATGTTTCGACGAACTAGTCTTCCTATCAAATAAACATCAATATGTGTGCAACTAGACTACATGCCGTGCCAACCGAGCATATGTGTGTGCCAATAGTCCTTCTGCCAACTAAACATTAATGTGTGTGCAACTAGACTATATTGCCGCACCAACTAAGCTTATATGTGTGCCAATAGTCCTGCCAACTAAACATCAATGTGTGCAACTAGACTGCATTGCCACGCCAACTGAGCATATATATGTAACTAGTAGATAGTTGGCCGGGGTAGTAGGCTTGCAATCCACTACTAGATAGTTGGCCGGGGTAGTAGACTAGTTGCACATCAAGTTGTTATGGTTGATAGGTTGCAACCTCATATGAAGTTAGATCATATAGCTTCAAAGTTGGTTTTAAAAAAAGTTGCATCATGTAGTACTAAAGTTGCACAATGCAGTATTTTAATTGCACCATATAACACTAAAATTGGCATCAAAAAAATTTCGTTGAAACATACCCATGCGGGATCTAGTTTCCAAAATCTCGTCGCGATTTATCCAACGATGAAAACGGATCTGAATTCTGGCGTGGTTTAAAATATATGACTTTTT
>NW_021185817.1:0-1621 GCF_002162155.2 Triticum dicoccoides
CCGAAGTACCCAGGGGATCCGCCTCGACCACTTCTTCCTCCTCGCCGAGAAGCGCACCGCGGGAGCCCCTGCAACGTCGCCACCGCCGGCTTCTTCAACCTCGGGACCGCCGGCCATCTTCGTCAAATTCGTCGGCTCGGGTGCCTCCCCGAGCTCCCCGAGGCCACCGTCGCAACCCCTGTGAGCTACTCTTCCATTCCCCCTCCTCCTCGCGCTCGTTCCCGTACCCTAGCCGCCTTTCCGCCGGACCCGAGAGCTCGCCGCCGCCGTGCCTCGTCACCATCGTGGCTGGAGCCGTTGCAGCTCGAAGCCGAGCACACCACCGCACTCAACACGTCTCTAGGAGCCCGTAGCCGCCACTAGCTTCCCCTCCCGTGCCCCCGAACGCCAACCCCGACCTCGCCCGAGCTCCGGCCGCCGCAAAAGAGCTCGCCGCCGGCAGCTCCGGCCACCCCAGCCTCCGCCACCGCCACCGTTGGATGCGCCACTCCACCCTCTCCCCGTAGCTGCTCCCTGCGCGCCAAAAGAGCCCCTGTAGTGGGTTTCCGATGCGCACCACCGCGTCTGGCCTCGCCGGCGTCAAGCCGCCGATGGGTCTGACCACGTTGACCACGGTGGGACACCCCCCCTCTCTGGGTCGATGACAGGTGGGGCCAGCCCCCCCTGTTAATTAGTTTAGTTATTTTATTTTAACTACCCCCCTCTGCTGACACTGACAGGTGGGCCCCCGCTATCAGGTGATTAGCTTAAGCTAATCACCACCTAATCTAACCCCAGAGCCACTGACATGTGGGCCCTAGTGCCCTAATCCTTAATTAAACTAAAATAAACCCCCCCTGTTTAACCTGTGACGCTGACATATGGGTCCCACAGGTCAGGTTTGACCTGGAGGCGCCCCGTTGACCCTGCTGACGTCACTATGACGTGGGGCTGACGCAATAAGTATTTTCTGGATCTAATTTAATTCTGAAAATTCCAGAAAATTGTTTAAACCTCAATAAATCATAGAAAATTAACCGTAACTCCAAATTAAATAATTTATATATGAAAAATTATCAGAAAAATTCAAGGAATCCATCTGTACCATTTTCATGCATGTTAGAACAACTTATCACTACTGTTTAGAGCAAATGAAGTGAATGACATTTAAATAATCACATATGGAGTTTGAATTTGAATCTTGTATTCAAACCAACTTCATTTAATCTGTTGCTAGTTGCATTAGCTCAAAACACATTCATATTGCCATGTCATGAGCATGCATCATATTGTGCATTGCATTGACTGTATTTCTTCTTTGTTGCCGGTATTTGTCCCCTCTCGATAGACGTGATACCGATGATGTGATCGTTGACACTGATGAAGACTCAATGTTATCTTCAGAAGTGCCAGGCAAGCAAAACCCCCTTGTTCATTCCGATACAATCCTACTCTCTCGCTCCTGCTCTCTTTTAATGCATTAGGACAACACCGATTTTTCTGTTACTTGCTGCGGTAGCTGAACCCCTTTATCCTTTGCATGACCTGTCATTGCCACAGTAAATAGATGAAACCCACTAGCATGAGTAGGAGTTGTTTGAGCCCTGTTGTGCCTACTCATTCATGTTTGTTTGTCATGCCT
>NW_021185818.1:0-646 GCF_002162155.2 Triticum dicoccoides
ACCGCCGGCCGGCCTCGCTGCCCTCAACGCCGCCGGCCGGCCTCGCCGCCCTCAACGCCGCCCCCAATCCACCTCGGGCCGCCGGCCTCGCCGCCCTCAACGCTGCTCTACAGAGAGCGATGATCGAGAGAGAGAGAGAGAGAGAGAGAGAGAGAGAGAGAGAGAGAGAGAAAGAGAGAATTTTTTTTTGTTCTTTTTAATTTTAACTAGTTAATTAGTTTAACAAAAATGGTAAAATAACTTAAAACTTGATAATTAACAAAAAAAACCGTAAAATTTGATAATTAACAAAAAAACGTATATACGGAGAGGGGGCGGCGAGGGGGGCGGCGATGCGCGCGGTTATAAATGTGTGTTGTCCTCGCCTCCCTCTCCGTGACGCCGTCGTCTGCCGCCCCGTCTCGCGCTCTACCGCGACACCCTCTCCCACCCCTTCCTCGCCCCCTCCTTTTGCCACCGCCCTTTCGCCACCGCCACCGCCACCGCCCCCCTTCTTCACTTAATTAATTTGTTTTTACTACATGTTTTCAGGACTGACATAATGGCGGACGATAGAGCTGACCCGATTATGGACAACTATGATCCGGACGGTGAAGCACATATGTTCGGCATCATAAACGGTGATATTCTATATGTGCCGACCGGA
>NW_021185819.1:0-987 GCF_002162155.2 Triticum dicoccoides
CATATGGCTCCTGCCAGTTGCCGATAACTTGGTTACAAAACATGATCATCTCATACAATAAAATTCAGCATCATGCTTTGACCATATCACATCACAACATGCCCTGCAAAAACAAGTTAGACGTCCTCTACTTTGTTGTTGCTTGTTTTACGTGGCTGCTACGGGCTTAAGTAAGAACCAATCTCACCTACGCATCAAAACCACAACGATAGTTTGTCAAATAGACTCCGTTTTAACCTTCGCAAGGACCGGGCGTAGCCATACTTGGTTCAACTAAAGTTGGAGAGACAGTCGCCCGCAAGCCATCTCTGTGCAAAGCACGTCGAGGGAACCGGTCTCGCGTAAGCGTACGCGTAAGGTTGGTCTGGGTCGTCTCGTCCAACAATACCGCCGAACCAAAATATGACATGCTGGTAGGCAGTATGACTTGTATCGTCCACAACTCACTTGTGTTCTACTCGTGCATATAACATCAACAATCAATAACCAGGCTCTGATACCACTGTTGAGTTTCGTAGTAATATCAAAAAATTTTCCTACGCGCACACAGGATCATGTGATGCATAGCAACGAGAGTAGAGTGTTGTCTACGTACCCAACGCAGACCGACTGCGGAAGCGATGACACGACGTAGAGGAAGTAGTCGTACGTCTTCACGATCCAACCGATCAAGTACCGAAACTACGGCACCTCCGAGTTCGAGCACACGTTCAGCTCGATGACGATCCCCGGACTCCGATCCAGCAAAGTGTCGGGGAAGAGTTTCGTCAGCACGACGGCGTGGTGACGATCTTGATGAACTACAGCAGCAGGGCTTCGCCTAAAACTCCGCTACAGTATTATCGAGGAATATGGTGGCAGGGGGCACCGCACACGGCTAAGGAATCGATCACGTGGATCAACTTGTGTCAACTTGTGTGTTTAGAGGTGCCCCTGCCTCCGTATATAAAGGAGGAGAGGAGGGGAGGCTGGCCGGCCAAGGGGGGG
>NW_021185820.1:0-1148 GCF_002162155.2 Triticum dicoccoides
AGCTTGATGAAGTATTACCTCTTGAACCGGAAAATGGCGCAACTCAAGAAAATGTTCCTGAGGTGCCTGCACCGACTAGAGAGGAAGTTAATGATAATGATCAAGATACTTCTGATCAAGCTCCTACTGAAATTCGAAGGTCCACGAGGACACGTTCCGCACCAGAGTGGTACGGCAACCCTGTCTTGGAAATCATGTTGTTAGACAACGGTGAACCTTCGAACTATGAAGAAGCAATGGCGGGTCCGGATTCCGACAAATGGCTAGAAGCCATGAAATCCGAGATAGGATCCATGTATGAAAACGAAGTATGGACTTTGACTGACTTGCCCGTAGAACGGCGAGCCATAGAAAATAAATGGATCTTTAAGAAGAAGACAGACGCGGATGGTAATGTGACCATCTATAAAGCTCGGCTTGTCGCTAAGGGTTATCGACAAGTTCAAGGGATTGACTATGATGAGACTTTCTCACCGGTAGCGAAGCTGAAGTCCGTCCGAATCATGTTAGCAATTGCCGCATTTTATGATTATGAAATTTGGCAAATGGACATCAAAACGGCATTCCTTAATGGTTTCCTTAAGGAAGAATTGTATATGATGCAGCCGGAAGGTTTTGTTGATCCTAAAAATGCTGACAAGGTGTGCAAGCTCCAACGCTCGATTTATGGGCTGGTGCAAGCATCTCGGAGTTGGAACATTCGTTTTGAGGAGATGATCAAAGCGTTTGGGTTTACACAGACTTATGGAGAAGCCTGTGTTTACAAGAAAGTGAGTGGGAGCTCTATAGCATTTCTCATACTATATGTAGATGACATACTTTTGATGGGAAATGATATAGAACTTTTGGACAGCATTAAGGCCTACTTGAATAAGAGTTTTTCAATGAAGGACCTTGGAGAAGCTGCTTATATATTAGGCATCAAGATCTATAGGGATAGATCAAGACGCCTCATAGGTCTTTCACAAAGCACATATCTTGATAAGATTTTGAAGAAGTTCAAAATGGATCAGTCCAAGAAAGGGTTCTTGCCTGTTTTGCAAGGTGTGAAATTGAGCTCAGCTCAATGTCCGACCACGGCAGCAGAGATAGAAGAGATGAGTGTCATCCCCTATGCCTCAGCCATAGGTTCTATTATGTATGCCATG
>NW_021185821.1:0-600 GCF_002162155.2 Triticum dicoccoides
GGTTGGTGCCACGAACCGTGACCAATGCCCCCTTTAGTCCCGGTTGGTGCCACCAACCGGGACCAATGGCCTTGTGCTGCCCGCGCCCAAAAGTTTAGTCCCACATCGCTAGTTGAAGGGCGCCGGCACTTGTTTATAAGCGCTGGTGTGCCTCCCCATTCGAGCTCCTCTCTAATGCAGGCTTTCGGGCCTAAACTTGCTACTGCCTGTGGGCCTATTGGGCCTTCTGCGGGCCTGAATCCTGGCCCATGTAGGGTTTCTAGTCGTATTCATGCCATGGAGGCCCAGTAGGTGGCATTTTTTTTGGTTTTTTCTTTTTTATTTCTACATTTTTTTGGTTTTTTATTTTTTATTTCTACTTAAAACTAAATACTTACAGTTTTTTAGTGATTTCTTTTTGCTTTTAGGTCACAAAAATTATAAACTTTCTGTTAGTGCCATTAGTTTTAAATTTTGAATAGTTTAAATTTGAATTTTTAAAAATTTGTGTGAATCACTAGTTTATGAATAACTTTACTATAAAAATAGAATTTTTTTTCTATTTATTTTTTATTTATACTTACAACTAAATACTTATAGTTTTTTAGTGATTTCTTTTTG
>NW_021185822.1:0-30834 GCF_002162155.2 Triticum dicoccoides
CTTCTAGCGAGTTGATCCGGTTTGTGAGGGGCGTGTGTCCAAACGTTCGTCAAACGTGCCAATTTCTTTACCACATCATCTTGGTGGCATGACATTACATCAACCAAGGTTTCATGTGTTTCTTATCATTTTTCTATTTTTTTGAATTAAAATGCCATGTCACTCCATGCATACGTATGCATGTGTCCATGTCATGAGACCAATATGTTTGAAAATTCCTTCTAGTTTACTACACATGGAATTAACTCGCACACAAGTACACAAATATGATTTTTCAAACCGTTTTGGTTAGTCATTGCATGTAGATGTAATTCAAATTTGAATTACGGTCATTAAATAGTTAGAAAATCACTTAAATCTCTTTAAAAGGTCAAATGACCCCTAGAATTTTCCAAAATTTCACATTACAGTTGTAGTAGTGCATGTTAGACGTAGGAAAAAATTGAAGGCCGTAAGAGGAAGCTATCTACCATTCGTCATCAAGCATGAATTATTCCCTCTCGGAACCACAAACCTTCTAGCGAGTTGCTCCGGTTTGTGAGGGGTGTGTGTCCAAACTTTCGTCGAACATGCAATTTCTTTACCACATCATCTTGGTGGCATGACATTAAATCAAGCAAGGTTTCATGCTTTTCTAATCATTTTTCTATTTTTTTGGATTAAAATGCCATGTCACTCCACGCATACGTATGCATCTGTCCATGTCGTGAGACCAATATGTTTGAAAATTCCTTCTAATTTACTACACATGGAATTAACTCGCACAGAAGTACACAAATATGATTTTTAAACCATTTTGGTTAGTCGTTGCATGTAGATGTAATTCAAATTTGAATTACGGTCATTAAATAGTTAGAAAATCACTTAAATGTCTTTAAAAGGTCAAATGACCCCTAGAATTTTCCAAAATTTCACATTATAGTTGTAGTAGTGCACCTTAGACGTAGAAAAAAGTTGAAGGCCGTAAGAGGAAGCTATCTCCCATTCGTCATCAAACATGCATTGTTCCCTCTAGGAACCACAAACCTTCTAGCGAGTTGCTCCGGTTTGTGAGGTGTGTGTGTCCAAACTTTCGTCGAACATGCAAATTTCTTTACCACATCATCTTGATGGCATGACATTAAATCAAGCAAGGTTTCATGTTTTTCTGATCATTTTTCTATTTTTTTGAATTAAAATGCCATGTCACTCCATGCATACGTATGCATGTGTCCATGTCGTGAGACCAATATGTTTGAAAATTCCTTCTAATTTACTGCACATGGCATTAACTCGCACACAAGTACACAGATATAATTTTTCAAACCATTTTGGTTACTCGTTGCATGTAGATGTAATTCAAATTTGAATTATGGTCATTAAATAGTTAGAAAATCACTTAAATGTCTTTAAAAGGACAAATGACCCCTAGAATTTTCCAAAATTTCACATTACAGTTGTAGTAGTGCATGTTATATGTAGAAAAAAAATTGAAGGCCGTAAGAGGAAGCTATCTCCCGTTCGTCATCAAACATGCATTCTTCCCTCTCGGAACCACGAATCTTCTAGCGAGTTGATCCGGTTTGTGAGGGGCGTGTGTCCAAACGTTCGTCAAACGTGCCAATTTCTTTACCACATCATCTTGGTGGCATGACATTACATCAACCAAGGTTTCATGTGTTTCTTATCATTTTTCTATTTTTTTGAATTAAAATGCCATGTCACTCCATGCATACGTATGCATGTGTCCATGTCATGAGACCAATATGTTTGAAAATTCCTTCTAGTTTACTACACATGGAATTAACTCGCACACAAGTACACAAATATGATTTTTCAAACCGTTTTGGTTAGTCATTGCATGTAGATGTAATTCAAATTTGAATTACGGTCATTAAATAGTTAGAAAATCACTTAAATCTCTTTAAAAGGTCAAATGACCCCTAGAATTTTCCAAAATTTCACATTACAGTTGTAGTAGTGCATGTTAGACGTAGGAAAAAATTGAAGGCCGTAAGAGGAAGCTATCTACCATTCGTCATCAAGCATGAATTATTCCCTCTCGGAACCACAAACCTTCTAGCGAGTTGCTCCGGTTTGTGAGGGGTGTGTGTCCAAACTTTCGTCGAACATGCAATTTCTTTACCACATCATCTTGGTGGCATGACATTAAATCAAGCAAGGTTTCATGCTTTTCTAATCATTTTTCTATTTTTTTGGATTAAAATGCCATGTCACTCCACGCATACGTATGCATCTGTCCATGTCGTGAGACCAATATGTTTGAAAATTCCTTCTAATTTACTACACATGGAATTAACTCGCACACAAGTACACAAATATGATTTTTAAACCATTTTGGTTAGTCGTTGCATGTAGATGTAATTCAAATTTGAATTACGGTCATTAAATAGTTAGAAAATCACTTAAATGTCTTTAAAAGGTCAAATGACCCCTAGAATTTTCCAAAATTTCACATTATAGTTGTAGTAGTGCACGTTAGACGTAGAAAAAAGTTGAAGGCCGTAAGAGGAAGCTATCTCCCATTCGTCATCAAACATGCATTGTTCCCTCTAGGAACCACAAACCTTCTAGCGAGTTGCTTCGGTTTGTGAGGTGTGTGTGTCCAAACTTTCATCGAACATGCAAATTTCTTTACCACATCATCTTGATGGCATGACATTAAATCAAGCAAGGTTTCATGTTTTTCTGATCATTTTTCTATTTTTTTGAATTAAAATGCCATGTCACTCCATGCATACGTATGCATGTGTCCATGTCGTGAGACCAATATGTTTGAAAATTCCTTCTAATTTACTGCACATGGCATTAACTCGCACACAAGTACACAGATATAATTTTTCAAACCATTTTGGTTACTCGTTGCATGTAGATGTAATTCAAATTTGAATTACGGTCATTAAATAGTTAGAAAATCACTTAAATGTCTTTAAAAGGACAAATGACCCCTAGAATTTCCCAAAATTTCACATTACAGTTGTAGTAGTGCATGTTATACATAGAAAAAAAATTGAAGGCCGTAAGAGGAAGCTCTCTCCCGTTCGTCATCAAACATGCATTCTTCCCTCTCGGAACCACGAACCTTCTAGCGAGTTGATCCGGTTTGTGAGGGGCGTGTGTCCAAACGTTCGTCAAACGTGCCAATTTATTTACCACATCATCTTGGTGGCATGACATTACATCAACCAAGGTTTCATGTGTTTCTTATCATTTTTCTATTTTTTTGAATTAAAATGCCATGTCACTCCATGCATACGTATGCATGTGTCCATGTCATGAGACCAATATGTTTGAAAATTCCTTCTAGTTACTACACATGGAATTAACTCGCACACAAGTACACAAATATGATTTTTCAAACCGTTTTTGTTAGTCATTGCATGTAGATGTAATTCAAATTTGAATTACGGTCATTAAATAGTTAGAAAATCACTTAAATCTCTTTAAAAGGTCAAATGACCCCTAGAATTTTCCAAAATTTCACATTACAGTTGTAGTAGTGCACGTTAGACGTAGAAAAAATTTGAAGGCCGTAAGAGGAAGCTATCTACCATTCGTCATCAAACATGAATTATTCCCTCTCGGAACCACAAACCTTCTAGCGAGTTGCTCCGGTTTGTGAGGGGTGTGTGTCCAAACTTTCGTCAAACATGCAAATTTCTTTACCACATCATCTTGGTGGCACGACATTAAATCAAGCAAGGTTTCATGTTTTTCTGATCATTTTTCTATTTTTTTGGATTAAAATGCCATGTCACTCCATGCATACGTATGCATCTGTCCATGTCGTGAGACCAATATGTTTGAAAATTCCTTCTAATTTACTACACATGGAATTAACTCGCACACAAGTACACAAATATGATTTTCAAACCATTTTGGTTAGTCGTTGCATGTAGATGTAATTCAAATTTGAATCACGGTCATTAAATAGTTAGAAAATCACTTAAATATCTTTAAAAGGTCAAATGACCCCTAGAATTTTCCAAAATTTCACTTTACAGTTGTAGTAGTGCACGTTAGACGTAGAAAAAATTGAAGGCCGTAAGAGGAAGCTATCTCCCATTCGTCATCAAACATGCATTGTTCCCTCTCGGAACCACAAACCTTCTAGCGAGTTGCTCCGTTTGTGAGGGGTGTGTGTCCAAACTTTCGTCGAAGGTGCAAATTTCTTTACCACATCATCTTGATGGCATGACATTAAATCAAGCAAGGTTTCATGTTTTTCTGATCATTTTTCTATTTTTTTGAATTAAAATGCCATGTCACAAAATGCATACGTATGCATGTGTCCATGTCGTGAGACCAATATGTTTGAAAATTCCTTCTAATTTACTGCACATGGCATTAACTCGCACACAAGTACACAGATATAATTTTTCAAACCATTTTCGTTACTCGTTGCATGTAGATGTAATTCAAATTTGAATTATGGTCATTAAATAGTTAGAAAATCACTTAAATCTCTTTAAAAGGTCAAATGACCCCTAGAATTTTCCAAAATTTCACATTACAGTTGTAGTAGTGCACGTTAGACGTAGAAAAAAATTGAAGGCCGTAAGAGCAAGCTATCTACCATTCGTCATCAAACATGAATTATTCCCTCTCGGAACCACAAACCTTCTAGCGAGTTGCTCCGGTTTGTGAGGGGTGTGTGTCCAAACTTTCATCGAACATGCAAATTTCTTTACCACATCATCTTGGTGGCATGACATTAAATCAAGCAAGGTTTCATGTTTTTCTAATCATTTTTCTATTTTTTTGGATTAGAATGCCATGTCACTCCATGCATACATATGCATCTGTCCATGTCGTGAGACCAATATGTTTGAAAATTCCTTCTAATTTACTACACATGGAATTAACTCGCACACAAGTACACAAATATGATTTTCAAACCATTTTGGTTAGTCGTTGCATGTAGATGTAATTCAAATTTGAATTACGGTCTTTAAATAGTTAGAAAATCACTTAAATGTCTTTAAAAGGTCAAATGACCCCTAGAATTTTCCAAAATTTCACATTATAGTTGTAGTAGTGCACGTTAGACATAGAAAAAATTGAAGGCCGTAAGAGGAAGCTATCTCCCATTCGTCATCAAACATGCATTGTTCCCTCTCGGAACCACAAACCTTCTAGCGAGTTGCTCCGGTTTGTGAGGGGTGTTTGTCCAAACTTTCGTCGAAGATGCAAATTTGTTTACCACATCATCTTGATGGCATGACATTAAATCAAGCGAGGTTTCATGTTTTTCTGATCATTTTTCTATTTTTTTGAATTAAAATGCCATGTCACTCCATGCATACGTATGCATGTGTCCATGTCGTGAGACCAATATGTTTGAAAATTCCTTCTAATTTACTGCACATGGCATTAACTCGCACACAAGTACACAGATATAATTTTTCAAACCATTTTGGTTACTCGTTGCATGTAGATGTAATTCAAATTTGAATTACGGTCATTAAATAGTTAGAAAATCACTTAAATGTCTTTAAAAGGTCAAATGACCCCTAGAATTTTCCAAAATTTCACATTACAGTTGTAGTAGTGCACGTTAGACGTAGAAAAAAATTGAATGCCGTAAGAGGAAGCTATCTCCCATTCGTCATCAAACATGCATTGTTCCCTCTAGGAACCACAAACCTTCTAGCGAGTTGCTCCGGTTTGTGAGGGGTGTGTGTCCAAACTTCCGTCGAACATGCAAATTTCTTTACCACATCATCTTGATGGCATGACATTAAATCAAGCAAGGTTTCATGTTTTTCTTATCATTTTTCTATTTTTTTGAATTAAAATGCCATGTCACTCCATGCATACGTATGCATGTGTCCATGTCGTGAGACCAATATGTTTGAAAATTCCTTCTAATTTACTGCACATGGCATTAACTCGCACACAAGTACACAGATATAATTTTTCAAACCATTTTGGTTACTCGTTGCATGTAGATGTAATTCAAATTTGAATTACGGTCATTAAATAGTTAGAAAATCACTTAAATGTCTTTAAAAGGACAAATGACCCCTAGAATTTTCCAAAATTTCACATTACAGTTGTAGTAGTGCACGTTATACATAGAAAAAAATTGAAGGCCGTAAGAGGAAGCTATCTCCCGTTCGTCATCAAACATGCATTCTTCCCTCTCGGAACCACGAACCTTCTAGCGAGTTGCTCCGTTTTGTGAGGGGCGTGTGTCCAAACGTTCGTCAAACGTGCCAATTTCTTTACCACATCATCTTGGTGGCATGACATTACATCAACCAAGGTTTCATGTGTTTCTTATCATTTTTCTATTTTTTTGAATTAAAATGCCATGTCACCCATGCATACGTATGCATGTGTCCATGTCATGAGACCAATATGTTTGAAAATTCCTTCTAGTTTACTACACATGGAATTAACTCGCACACAAGTACACAAATATGATTTTTCAAACCGTTTTGGTTAGTCATTGCATGTAGATGTAATTCAAATTTGAATTACGGTCATTAAATAGTTAGAAAATCACTTAAATCTCTTTAAAAGGTCAAATGACCCCTAGAATTTTCCAAAATATCACATTACAGTTGTAGTAGTGCACGTTAGACGTAGAAAAAAATTGAAGGCCGTAAGAGGAAGCTATCTACCATTCGTCATCAAACATTAATTATTCCCTCTCGGAACCACAAACCTTCTAGCGAGTTGCTCCGTTTTGTGAGGGGTGTGTGTCCAAACTTTCGTCGAACATGCAAATTTCTTTACCACATCATCTTGGTGGCATGACATTAAATCAAGCAAGGTTTCATGTTTTTCTAATCATTTTTCTATCTTTTTGGATTAAAATGCCATGTCACTCCATGCATACATATGCATCTGTCCATGTCGTGAGACCAATATATTTGAAAATTCCTTCTAATTTACTACACATGGAATTAACTCGCACACAAGTACACAAATATGATTTTCAAACCATTTTGGTTAGTCGTTGCATGTAGATGTAATTCAAATTTGAATTACGGTCATTAAATAGTTAGAAAATCACTTAAATGTCTTTAAAAGGTCAAATGATCCCTAGAATTTTCCAAAATTTCACATTACAGTTGTAGTAGTGCACGTTAGACGTAGAAAAAATTGAAGGCCGTAAGAGGAAGCTATCTCCCATTCGTCATCAAACATGCATTGTTCCCTCTCGGAACCACAAACCTTCTAGCGAGTTGCTCCGGTTTGTGAGGGGTGTGTGTCCAAACTTTCGTCGAAGATGCAAATTTCTTTACCACATCATCTTGATGGCATGACATTAAATCAAGGAAGGTTTCATATTTTTCTGATCATTTTTCTATTTTTTTGAATTAAAATGCCATGTCACTCCATGCATACGTATGCATCTGTCCATGTCGTGAGACCAATATGTTTAAAAATTCCTTCTAATTTACTACACATGGAATTAACTCGCACACAAGTACACAAATATGATTTTCAAACCATTTTGGTTAGTCGTTGCATGTAGATGTAATTCAAATTTGAATTACGGTCATTAAATAGTTAGAAAATCACTTAAATGTCTTTAAAAGGTCAAATGACCCCTAGAATTTTCCAAAATTTCACATTACAGTTGTAGTAGTGTACGTTAGACGTAGAAAAATATTGAAGGCCGTAAGAGGAAGCTATCTCCCATTCGTCATCAAACATGCATTGTTCCCTCTAGGAACCACAAACCTTCTAGCGAGTTGCTCTGGTTTGTGAGGGGTGTGTGTCCAAACTTTCGTCGAACATGCAAATTTCTTTACCACATCATCTTGATGGCATGACATTAAATCAAGAAAGGTTTCATGTTTTTCTGATCATTTTTCTATTTTTTTGAATTGAAATGCCATGTCACTCCATGCATACGTATGCATGTGTCCATGTCGTCAGACCAATATGTTTGCAAATTCCTTCTAATTTACTGCACATGGCATTAACTCGCACACAAGTACACAGATATAATTTTTCAAACCATTTTGGTTACTCGTTGCATGTAGATGTAATTCAAATTTGAATTACGGTCATTAAATAGTTAGAAAATCACTTAAATGTCTTTAAAAGGACAAATTACCCCTAGAATTTTCCAAAATTTCACATTACAGTTGTAGTAGTGCACGTTATACATAGAAAAAAATTGAAGGCCGTAATAGGAAGCTATCTCCCGTTCGTCATCAAACATGCATTCTTCCCTCTCGGAACCACGAACCTTCTAGCGAGTTGCTCCGTTTTGTGAGGGGCGTGTGTCCAAACGTTCGTCAAACGTGCCAATTTTTTTACCACATCATCTTGGTGGCATGACATTACATCAACCAAGGTTTCATGTGTTTCTTATCATTTTTCTATTTTTTTGAATTAAAATGCCATGTCACTCCATGCATACGTATGCATGTGTCCATGTCATGAGACCAATATGTTTGAAAATTCCTTCTAGTTTACTACACATGGAATTAACTCACACACAAGTACACAAATATGATTTTTCAAACCGTTTTGGTTAGTCATTGCATGTAGATGTAATTCAAATTTGAATTACGGTCATTAAATAGTTAGAAAATCACTTAAATCTCTTTAAAAGGTCAAATGACCCCTAGAATTTTCCAAAATTTCACATTACAGTTGTAGTAGTGCATGTTAGACGTAGAAAAAAATTGAAGGCCGTAAGAGGAAGCTATCTACCATTCGTCATCAAACATGAATTATTCCCTCTCGGAACCACAAACCTTCTAGCGAGTTGCTCCGTTTTGTGAGGGGTGTGTGTCCAAACTTTCGTCGAACATGCAAATTTCTTTACCACATCATCTTGGTGGCATGACATTAAATCAAGCAAGGTTTCATGTTTTTCTAATCATTTTTCTATTTTTTTGGATTAAAATGCCATGTCACTCCATGCATACATATGCATCTGTCCATGTCGTGAGACCAATATGTTTGAAAATTCCTTCTAATTTACTACACATGGAATTAACTCGCACACAAGTACACAAATACGATTTTCAAACCATTTTGGTTAGTCGTTGCATGTAGATGTAATTCAAATTTGAATTACGGTCATTAAATAGTTAGAAAATCACTTAAATGTCTTTAAAAGGTCAAATGACCCCTATAATTTTCCAAAATTTCACATTACAGTTGTACTAGTGCACGTTAGACGTAGAAAAAATTGAAGGCCGTAAGAGGAAGCTATCTCCCATTCGTCATCAAACATGCATTGTTCCCTCTCGGAACCACAAACCTTCTAGCGAGTTGCTCCGGTTTGTGAGGGGTGTGTGTCCAAACTTTCGTCGAAGATGCAAATTTCTTTACCACATCATCTTGATGGCATGACATTAAATCAAGGAAGGTTTCATGTTTTTCTGATCATTTTTCTATTTTTTGAATTAAAATGCCATGTCACTCCATGCATACGTATGCATCAGTCCATGTCGTGAGACCAATATGTTTAAAAATTCCTTCTAATTTACTACACATGGAATTAACTCGCACACAAGTACACAAATATGATTTTCAAACCATTTTGGTTAGTCGTTGCATGTAGATGTAATTCAAATTTGAATTACGGTCATTAAATAGTTAGAAAATCACTTAAATGTCTTTAAAAGGTCAAATGACCCCTAGAATTTTCCAAAATTTCACATTACAGTTGTAGTAGTGTACGTTAGACGTAGAAAAATATTGAAGGCCGTAAGAGGAAGCTATCTCCCATTCGTCATCAAACATGCATTGTTCCCTCTAGGAACCACAAACCTTCTAGCGAGTTGCTCTGGTTTGTGAGGGGTGTGTGTCCAAACTTTCGTCGAACATGCAAATTTCTTTACCACATCATCTTGATGGCATGACATTAAATCAAGAAAGGTTTCATGTTTTTCTGATCATTTTTCTATTTTTTTGAATTGAAATGCCATGTCACTCCATGCATACGTATGCATGTGTCCATGTCGTCAGACCAATATGTTTGCAAATTCCTTCTAATTTACTGCACATGGCATTAACTCGCACACAAGTACACAGATATAATTTTTCAAACCGTTTTGGTTACTCGTTGCATGTAGATGTAATTCAAATTTGAATTACGGTCATTAAATAGTTAGAAAATCACTTAAATGTCTTTAAAAGGACAAATTACCCCTAGAATTTTCCAAAATTTCACATTACAGTTGTAGTAGTGCATGTTATACATAGAAAAAAATTGAAGGCCGTAATAGGAAGCTATCTCCCGTTCGTCATCAAACATGCATTCTTCCCTCTCGGAACCACGAACCTTCTAGCGAGTTGCTCCGTTTTGTGAGGGGCGTGTGTCCAAACGTTCGTCAAACGTGCCAATTTTTTTACCACATCATCTTGGTGGCATGACAATACATCAACCAAGGTTTCATGTGTTTCTTATCATTTTTCTATTTTTTTGAATTAAAATGCCATGTCACTCCATGCATACGTATGCATGTGTCCATGTCATGAGACCAATATGTTTGCAAATTCCTTCTAGTTTACTACACATGGAATTAACTCACACACAAGTACACAAATATGATTTTTCAAACCGTTTTGGTTAGTCATTGCATGTAGATGTAATTCAAATTTGAATTACGGTCATTAAATAGTTAGAAAATCACTTAAATCTCTTTAAAAGGTCAAATGACCCCTAGAATTTTCCAAAATTTCACATTACAGTTGTAGTAGTGCATGTTAGACGTAGAAAAAAATTGAAGGCCGTAAGAGGAAGCTATCTACCATTCGTCATCAAACATGAATTATTCCCTCTCGGAACCACAAACCTTCTAGCGAGTTGCTCCGGTTTGTGAGGGGTGTGTGTCCAAAGTTTCGTCGAACATGCAAATTTCTTTACCACATCATCTTGGTGGCATGACATTAAATC
Source organism: Triticum dicoccoides (assembly GCF_002162155.2). Taxonomy (NCBI): domain Eukaryota; kingdom Viridiplantae; phylum Streptophyta; class Magnoliopsida; order Poales; family Poaceae; genus Triticum; species Triticum dicoccoides. The sequence continues at coordinate 10,880 of NW_021185822.1, forward strand.
AAGCAAGGTTTCATGTTTTTCTAATCATTTTTCTATTTTTTTGGATTAAAATGCCATGTCACTCCATGCATACATATGCATCTGTCCATGTCGTGAGACCAATATGTTTGAAAATTCCTTCTAATTTACTACACATGGAATTAACTCGCACACAAGTACACAAATACGATTTTCAAACCATTTTGGTTAGTCGTTGCATGTAGATGTAATTCAAATTTGAATTACGGTCATTAAATAGTTAGAAAATCACTTAAATGTCTTTAAAAGGTCAAATGACCCCTATAATTTTCCAAAATTTCACATTACAGTTGTACTAGTGCACGTTAGACGTAGAAAAAATTGAAGGCCGTAAGAGGAAGCTATCTCCCATTCGTCATCAAACATGCATTGTTCCCTCTCGGAACCACAAACCTTCTAGCGAGTTGCTCCGGTTTGTGAGGGGTGTGTGTCCAAACTTTCGTCGAAGATGCAAATTTCTTTACCACATCATCTTGATGGCATGACATTAAATCAAGCAAGGTTTCATGTTTTTCTGATCATTTTTCTATTTTTTTGAATTAAAATGCCATGTCACTCCATGCATACGTATGCATGTGTCCATGTCGTGAGACCAATATGTTTGAAAATTCCTTCTAATTTACTGCACATGGCATTAACTCGCACACAAGTACACAGATATAATTTTTCAAACCATTTTGGTTACTCGTTGCATGTAGATGTAATTCAAATTTGAATTATGGTCATTAAATAGTTAGAAAATCACTTAAATGTCTTTAAAAGGACAAATGACCCCTAGAATTTTCCAAAATTTCACATTACAGTTGTAGTAGTGCATGTTATATGTAGAAAAAAAATTGAAGGCCGTAAGAGGAAGCTATCTCCCGTTCGTCATCAAACATGCATTCTTCCCTCTCGGAACCACGAACCTTCTAGCGAGTTGATCCGGTTTGTGAGGGGCGTGTGTCCAAACGTTCGTCAAACGTGCCAATTTCTTTACCACATCATCTTGGTGGCATGACATTACATCAACCAAGGTTTCATGTGTTTCTTATCATTTTTCTATTTTTTTGAATTAAAATGCCATGTCACTCCATGCATACGTATGCATGTGTCCATGTCATGAGACCAATATGTTTGAAAATTCCTTCTAGTTTACTACACATGGAATTAACTCGCACACAAGTACACAAATATGATTTTTCAAACCGTTTTGGTTAGTCATTGCATGTAGATGTAATTCAAATTTGAATTACGGTCATTAAATAGTTAGAAAATCACTTAAATCTCTTTAAAAGGTCAAATGACCCCTAGAATTTTCCAAAATTTCACATTACAGTTGTAGTAGTGCATGTTAGACGTAGGAAAAAATTGAAGGCCGTAAGAGGAAGCTATCTACCATTCGTCATCAAGCATGAATTATTCCCTCTCGGAACCACAAACCTTCTAGCGAGTTGCTCCGGTTTGTGAGGGGTGTGTGTCCAAACTTTCGTCGAACATGCAATTTCTTTACCACATCATCTTGGTGGCATGACATTAAATCAAGCAAGGTTTCATGCTTTTCTAATCATTTTTCTATTTTTTGGATTAAAATGCCATGTCACTCCACGCATACGTATGCATCTGTCCATGTCGTGAGACCAATATGTTTGAAAATTCCTTCTAATTTACTACACATGGAATTAACTCGCACACAAGTACACAAATATGATTTTTAAACCATTTTGGTTAGTCGTTGCATGTAGATGTAATTCAAATTTGAATTACGGTCATTAAATAGTTAGAAAATCACTTAAATGTCTTTAAAAGGTCAAATGACCCCTAGAATTTTCCAAAATTTCACATTATAGTTGTAGTAGTGCACGTTAGACGTAGAAAAAAGTTGAAGGCCGTAAGAGGAAGCTATCTCCCATTCGTCATCAAACATGCATTGTTCCCTCTAGGAACCACAAACCTTCTAGCGAGTTGCTCCGGTTTGTGAGGTGTGTGTGTCCAAACTTTCGTCGAACATGCAAATTTCTTTACCACATCATCTTGATGGCATGACATTAAATCAAGCAAGGTTTCTTGTTTTTCTGATCATTTTTCTATTTTTTTGAATTAAAATGCCATGTCACTCCATGCATACGTATGCATGTGTCCATGTCGTGAGACCAATATGTTTGAAAATTCCTTCTAATTTACTGCACATGGCATTAACTCGCACACAAGTACACAGATATAATTTTTCAAACCATTTTGGTTACTCGTTGCATGTAGATGTAATTCAAATTTGAATTACGGTCATTAAATAGTTAGAAAATCACTTAAATGTCTTTAAAAGGACAAATGACCCCTAGAATTTCCCAAAATTTCACATTACAGTTGTAGTAGTGCATGTTATACATAGAAAAAAAATTGAAGGCCGTAAGAGGAAGCTCTCTCCCGTTCGTCATCAAACATGCATTCTTCCCTCTCGGAACCACGAACCTTCTAGCGAGTTGATCCGGTTTGTGAGGGGCGTGTGTCCAAACATTCGTCAAACGTGCCAATTTATTTACCACATCATCTTGGTGGCATGACATTACATCAACCAAGGTTTCATGTGTTTCTTATCATTTTTCTATTTTTTTGAATTAAAATGCCATGTCACTCCATGCATACGTATGCATGTGTCCATGTCATGAGACCAATATGTTTGAAAATTCCTTCTAGTTACTACACATGGAATTAACTCGCACACAAGTACACAAATATGATTTTTCAAACCGTTTTTGTTAGTCATTGCATGTAGATGTAATTCAAATTTGAATTACGGTCATTAAATAGTTAGAAAATCACTTAAATCTCTTTAAAAGGTCAAATGACCCCTAGAATTTTCCAAAATTTCACATTACAGTTGTAGTAGTGCACGTTAGACGTAGGAAAAAATTGAAGGCCGTAAGAGGAAGCTATCTACCATTCGTCATCAAGCATGAATTATTCCCTCTCGGAACCACAAACCTTCTAGCGAGTTGCTCCGGTTTGTGAGGGTGTGTGTCCAAACTTTCGTCGAACATGCAATTTCTTTACCACATCATCTTGGTGGCATGACATTAAATCAAGCAAGGTTTCATGCTTTTCTAATCATTTTTCTATTTTTTGGATTAAAATGCCATGTCACTCCATGCATACGTATGCATCTGTCCATGTCGTGAGACGAATATGTTTGAAAATTCCTTCTAATTTACTACACATGGAATTAACTCGCACACAAGTACACAAATATGATTTTCAAACCATTTTGGTTAGTCGTTGCATGTAGATGTAATTCAAATTTGAATTACGGTCATTAAATAGTTAGAAAATTACTTAAATGTTTTTAAAAGGTCAAATGACCCCTAGAATTTTCCAAAATTTCACATTATAGTTGTAGTAGTGCACGTTAGACGTAGAAAAAAGTTGAAGGCCGTAAGAGGAAGCTATCTCCCATTCGTCATCAAACATGCATTGTTCCCTCTAGGAACCACAAACCTTCTAGCGAGTTGCTCCGGTTTGTGAGGGGTGTGTGTCCAAACTTTCGTCGAACATGCAAATTTCTTTACCACATCATCTTGATGGCATGACATTAAATCAAGCAAGGTTTCATGTTTTTCTGATCATTTTTCTATTTTTTGAATTAAAATGCCATGTCACTCCATGCATACGTTTGCATGTGTCCATGTCGTGAGACCAATATGTTTGAAAATTCCTTCTAATTTACTGCACATGGCATTAACTCGCACACAAGTACACAGATATAATTTTTCAAACCATTTTGGTTACTCGTTGCATGTAGATGTAATTCAAATTTGAATTACGGTCATTAAATAGTTAGAAAATCACTTAAATGTCTTTAAAAGGACAAATGACCTCTAGAATTTTCCAAAATTTCACATTACAGTTGTAGTAGTGCATGTTATACATAGAAAAAAAATTGAAGGCCGTAAGAGGAAGCTATCTCCTGTTCGTCATCAAACATGCATTCTTCCCTCTCGGAACCACGAACCTTCTAGCGAGTTGATCCGGTTTGTGAGGGGCGTGTGTCCAAACGTTCGTCAAACGTGCCAATTTCTTTACCACATCATCTTGGTGGCATGACATTACATCAACCAAGGTTTCATGTGTTTCTTATCATTTTTCTATTTTTTTGAATTAAAATGACATGTCACTCCATGCATACGTATGCATGTGTCCATGTCATGAGACCAATATGTTTGAAAATTCCTTCTAGTTTACTACACATGGAATTAACTCGCACACAAGTACACAAATATGATTTTTCAAACCGTTTTGGTTAGTCATTGCATGTAGATGTAATTCAAATTTGAATTACGGTCATTAAATAGTTAGAAAATCACTTAAATCTCTTTAAAAGGTCAAATGACCCCTAGAATTTTCCAAAATTTCACATTACAGTTGTAGTAGTGCACGTTAGACGTAGGAAAAAATTGAAGGCCGTAAGAGGAAGCTATCTACCATTCGTCATCAAGCATGAATTATTCCCTCTCGGAACCACAAACCTTCTAGCGAGTTGCTCCGGTTTGTGAGGGGTGTGTGTCCAAACTTTCGTCGAACATGCAATTTCTTTACCACATCATCTTGGTGGCATGACATTAAATCAAGCAAGGTTTCATGCTTTTCTAATCATTTTTCTATTTTTTGGATTAAAATGCCATGTCACTCCATGCATACGTATGCATCTGTCCATGTCGTGAGACCAATATGTTTGAAAATTCCTTCTAATTTACTACACATGGAATTAACTCGCACACAAGTACACAAATATGATTTTCAAACCATTTTGGTTAGTCGTTGCATGTAGATGTAATTCAAATTTGAATTACGGTCATTAAATAGTTAGAAAATCACTTAAATGTCTTTAAAAGGTCAAATGACCCCTAGAATTTTCCAAAATTTCACATTATAGCTGTAGTAGTGCACGTTAGACGTAGAAAAAAGTTGAAGGCCGTAAGAGGAAGCTATCTCCCATTTGTCATCAAACATGCATTGTCCCCTCTAGGAACCACAAACCTTCTAGCGAGTTGCTCCGGTTTGTGAGGGGTGTGTGTCCAAACTTTCGTCGAACATGCAAATTTCTTTACCACATCATCTTGATGGCATGACATTAAATCAAGCAAGGTTTCATGTTTTTCTGATCATTTTTCTATTTTTTTGAATTAAAATGCCATGTCACTCCATGCATACGTATGCATGTGTCCATGTCATGAGACCAATATGTTTGAAAATTCCTTCTGATTTACTGCACATGGCATTAACTCGCACACAAGTACACAGATATAATTTTTCAAACCATTTTGGTTACTCGTTGCATGTAGATGTAATTCAAATTTGAATTACGGTCATTAAATAGTTAGAAAATCACTTAAATGTCTTTAAAAGGTCAAATGACCTCTAGAATTTTCCAAAATTTCACATTACAGTTGTAGTAGTGCATGTTATACATAGAAAAAAAATTGAAGGCCGTAAGAGGAAGCTATCTCCTGTTCGTCATCAAACATGCATTCTTCCCTCTCGGAACCACGAACCTTCTAGCGAGTTGATCCGGTTTGTGAGGGGCGTGTGTCCAAACGTTCGTCAAACGTGCCAATTTCTTTACCACATCATCTTGGTGGCATGACATTACATCAACCAAGGTTTCATGTGTTTCTTATCATTTTTCTATTTTTTTGAATTAAAATGACATGTCACTCCATGCATACGTATGCATGTGTCCATGTCATGAGACCAATATGTTTGAAAATTCCTTCTAGTTTACTACACATGGAATTAACTCGCACACAAGTACACAAATATGATTTTTCAAACCGTTTTGGTTAGTCATTGCATGTAGATGTAATTCAAATTTGAATTACGGTCATTAAATAGTTAGAAAATCACTTAAATCTCTTTAAAAGGTCAAATGACCCCTAGAATTTTCCAAAATTTCACATTACAGTTGTAGTAGTGCACGTTAGACGTAGGAAAAAATTGAAGGCCGTAAGAGGAAGCTATCTACCATTCGTCATCAAGCATGAATTATTCCCTCTCGGAACCACAAACCTTCTAGCGAGTTGCTCCGGTTTGTGAGGGGTGTGTGTCCAAACTTTCGTCGAACATGCAATTTCTTTACCACATCATCTTGGTGGCATGACATTAAATCAAGCAAGGTTTCATGCTTTTCTAATCATTTTTCTATTTTTTGGATTAAAATGCCATGTCACTCCATGCATACGTATGCATCTGTCCATGTCGTGAGACCAATATGTTTGAAAATTCCTTCTAATTTACTACACATGGAATTAACTCGCACACAAGTACACAAATATGATTTTCAAACCATTTTGGTTAGTCGTTGCATGTAGATGTAATTCAAATTTGAATTACGGTCATTAAATAGTTAGAAAATCATTTAAATGTCTTTAAAAGGTCAAATGACCGCTAGAATTTTCCAAAATTTCACATTATAGTTGTAGTAGTGCACGTTAGACATAGAAAAAAGTTGAAGGCCGTAAGAGGAAGCTATCTTCCATTCGTCATCAAACATGCATTGTTCCCTCTAGGAACCACAAACCTTCTAGCGAGTTGCTCCGGTTTGTGAGGGGTGTGTGTCCAAACTTTTGTCGAACATGCAAATTTCTTTACCACATCATCTTGATGGCATGACATTAAATCAAGCAAGGTTTCATGTTTTTCTGATCATTTTTCTATTTTTTTGAATTAAAATGCCATGTCACTCCATGCATACGTATGCATGTGTCCATGTCGTGAGACCAATATGTTTGAAAATTCCTTCTAATTTACTGCACATGGCATTAACTCGCACACAAGTACACAGATATAATTTTTCAAACCATTTTGGTTACTCGTTGCATGTAGATGTAATTCAAATTTGAATTACGGTCATTAAATAGTTAGAAAATCACTTAAATGTCTTTAAAAGGACAAATGACCTCTAGAATTTTCCAAAATTTCACATTACAGTTGTAGTAGTGCATGTTATACATAGAAAAAAAATTGAAGGCCGTAAGAGGAAGCTATCTCCTGTTCGTCATCAAACATGCATTCTTCCCTCTCGGAACCACGAACCTTCTAGCGAGTTGATCCGGTTTGTGAGGGGCGTGTGTCCAAACGTTCGTCAAACGTGCCAATTTCTTTACCACATCATCTTGGTGGCATGACATTACATCAACCAAGGTTTCATGTGTTTCTTATCATTTTTCTATTTTTTTGAATTAAAATGACATGTCACTCCATGCATACGTATGCATGTGTCCATGTCATGAGACCAATATGTTTGAAAATTCCTTCTAGTTTACTACACATGGAATTAACTCGCACACAAGTAAACAAATATGATTTTTCAAACCGTTTTGGTTAGTCATTGCATGTAGATGTAATTCAAATTTGAATTACGGTCATTAAATAGTTAGAAAATCACTTAAATCTCTTTAAAAGGTCAAATGACCCCTAGAATTTTCCAAAATTTCACATTACAGTTGTAGTAGTGCACGTTAGACGTAGGAAAAAATTGAAGGCCGTAAGAGGAAGCTATCTACCATTCGTCATCAAGCATGAATTATTCCCTCTCGGAACCACAAACCTTCTAGCGAGTTGCTCCGGTTTGTGAGGGGTGTGTGTCCAAACTTTCGTCGAACATGCAATTTCTTTACCACATCATCTTGGTGGCATGACATTAAATCAAGCAAGGTTTCATGCTTTTCTAATCATTTTTCTATTTTTTGGATTAAAATGCCATGTCACTCCATGCATACGTATGCATCTGTCCATGTCGTGAGACCAATATGTTTGAAAATTCCTTCTAATTTACTACACATGGAATTAACTCGCACACAAGTACACAAATATGATTTTCAAACCATTTTGGTTAGTCGTTGCATGTAGATGTAATTCAAATTTGAATTACGGTCATTAAATAGTTAGAAAATCACTTAAATGTCTTTAAAAGGTCAAATGACCGCTAGAATTTTCCAAAATTTCACATTATAGTTGTAGTAGTGCACGTTAGACGTAGAAAAAAGTTGAAGGCCGTAAGAGGAAGCTATCTTCCATTCGTCATCAAACATGCATTGTTCCCTCTAGGAACCACAAACCTTCTAGCGAGTTGCTCCGGTTTGTGAGGGGTGTGTGTCCAAACTTTCGTCGAACATGCAAATTTCTTTACCACATCATCTTGATGGCATGACATTAAATCAAGCAAGGTTTCATGTTTTTCTGATCATTTTTCTATTTTTTTGAATTAAAATGCCATGTCACTCCATGCATACGTATGCATGTGTCCATGTCGTGAGACCAATATGTTTGAAAATTCCTTCTAATTTACTGCACATGGCATTAACTCGCACACAAGTACACAGATATAATTTTTCAAACCATTTTGGTTACTCGTTGCATGTAGATGTAATTCAAATTTGAATTACGGTCATTAAATAGTAAGAAAATCACTTAAATGTCTTTAAAAGGACAAATGACCCCTAGAATTTCCCAAAATTTCACATTACAGTTGTAGTAGTGCATGTTATACATAGAAAAAAAATTGAAGGCCGTAAGAGGAAGCTATCTCCCGTTCGTCATCAAACATGCATTCTTCCCTCTCGGAACCACGAACCTTCTAGCGAGTTGATCCGGTTTGTGAGGGGCGTGTGTCCAAACGTTCGTCAAACGTGCCAATTTATTTACCACATCATATTGGTGGCATGACATTACATCAACCAAGGTTTCATGTGTTTCTTATCATTTTTCTATTTTTTTGAATTAAAATGCCATGTCACTCCATGCATACGTATGCATGTGTCCATCTCATGAGACCAATATGTTTGAAAATTCCTTCTAGTTTACTACACATGGAATTAACTCGCACACAAGTACACAAATATGATTTTTCAAACCGTTTTGGTTAGTCATTGCATGTAGATGTAATTCAAATTTGAATTACGGTCATTAAATAGTTAGAAAATCACTTAAATCTCTTTAAAAGGTCAAATGACCCCTAGAATTTTCCAAAATTTCACATTACAGTTGTAGTAGTGCACGTTAGACGTAGGAAAAAATTGAAGGCCGTAAGAGGAAGCTATCTACCATTCGTCATCAAGCATGAATTATTCCCTCTCGGCACCACAAACCTTCTAGCGAGTTGCTCCGGTTTGTGAGGGGTGTGTGTCCAAACTTTCGTCGAACATGCAATTTCTTTACCACATCATCTTGGTGGCATGACATTAAATCAAGCAAGGTTTCATGCTTTTCTAATCATTTTTCTATTTTTTGGATTAAAATGCCATGTCACTCCATGCATACGTATGCATCTGTCCATGTCGTGAGACCAATATGTTTGAAAATTCCTTCTAATTTACTACACATGGAATTAACTCGCACACAAGTACACAAATATGATTTTCAAACCATTTTGGTTAGTCGTTGCATGTAGATGTAATTCAAATTTGAATTACGGTCATTAAATAGTTAGAAAATCACTTAAATGTCTTTAAAAGGTCAAATGACCCCTAGAATTTTCCAAAATTTCACATTACAGTTGTAGTAGTGCACGTTATACATAGAAAAAAATTGAAGGCCGTAAGAGGAAGCTATCTCCCGTTCGTCTTCAAACATGCATTCTTCCCTCTCGGAACCACGAACCTTCTAGCGAGTTGCTCCGTTTTGTGAGGGGCGTGTGTCCAAACGTTCGTCAAACGTGCCAATTTCTTTACCACATCATCTTGGTGGCATGACATTACATCAACCAAGGTTTCATGTGTTTCTTATCATTTTTCTATTTTTTTGAATTAAAATGCCATGTCACTCCATGCATACGTATGCATGTGTCCATGTCATGAGACCAATATGTTTGAAAATTCCTTCTATTTTACTACACATGGAATTAACTCGCACACAAGTACACAAATATGATTTTTCAAACCGTTTTGGTTAGTCATTGCATGTAGATGTAATTCAAATTTGAATTACGGTCATTAAATAGTTAGAAAATCACTTAAATGTCTAAAAGGTCAAATGACCCCTAGAATTTCCCAAAATTTCACATTACAGTTGTAGTAGTGCACGTTAGACGTAGAAAAAAATTGAAGGCCGTAAGAGGAAGCTATCTACCATTCGTCATCAAACATGAATTATTCCCTCTCGGAACCACAAACCTTCTAGCGAGTTGCTCCGGTTTGTGAGGGGTGTGTGTCCAAACTTTCGTCGAACATGCAAATTTCTTTACCACATCATCTTGGTGGCATGACATTAAATCAAGCAAGGTTTCATGTTTTTCTAATCATTTTTCTATTTTTTTGGATTAAAATGCCATGTCACTCCATGCATACATATGCATCTGTCCATGTCGTGAGACCAATATGTTTTAAAATTCCTTCTAATTTACTACACATGGAATTAACTCGCACACAAGTACACAAATATGATTTTCAAACCATTTTGGTTAGTCGTTGCGTGTAGATGTAATTCAAATTTGAATTACGGTCATTAAATAGTTAGAAAATCACTTAAATGTCTTTAAAAGGTCAAATGACCCCTAGAATTTTCCAAAATTTCACATTACAGTTGTAGTAGTGCACGTTAGACGTAGAAAAAATTGAAGGCCGTAAGAGGAAGCTATCTCCCATTCGTCATCAAACATGCATTGTTCCCTCTCCAAACCACAAACCTGCTAGCGAGTTGCTCCGGTTTGTGAGGGGTGTGTGTCCAAACTTTCGTCGAAGATGCAAATTTCTTTACCACATCATCTTGATGGCATGACATTAAATCAAGCATGGTTTCATGTTTTTCTGATCATTTTTCTATTTTTTTGAATTAAAATGCCATGTCACTCCATGCATACGTATGCATGTGTCCATGTCGTGAGACCAATATGTTTGAAAATTCCTTCTAATTTACTGCACATGGCATTAACTCGCACACAAGTACACAGATATAATTTTTCAAACCATTTTGGTTACTCGTTGCATGTAGATGTAATTCAAATTTTAATTATGGTCATTAAATAGTTAGAAAATCACTTAAATTTCTTTAAAAGGACAAATGACCCCTAGAATTTTCCAAAATTTCACATTACAGTTGTAGTAGTGCACGTTATACGTAGAAAAAAAATTGAAGGCCGTAAGAGGAAGCTATCTCCCGTTCGTCATCAAACATGCATTCTTCCCTCTCGGAACCACGAACCTTCTAGCGAGTTGATCCGGTTTGTGAGGGGCGTGTGTCCAAACGTTCGTCAAACGTGCCAATTTCTTTACCACATCATCTTGGTGGCATGACATTACATCAACTAAGGTTTCATGTGTTTCTTATCATTTTTCTATTTTTTTGAATTAAAATGCCATGTCACTCCATGCATACGTATGCATGTGTCCATGTCATGAGACCACTATGTTTGAAAATTCCTTCTAGTTTACTACACATGGAATTAACTCGCACACAAGTACACAAATATGATTTTTCAAACCGTTTTGGTTAGTCATTGCATGTAGATGTAATTCAGATTTGAATTACGGTCATTAAATAGTTAGAAAATCACTTTAATCTCTTTAAAAGGTCAAATGACCCCTAGAATTTTCCAAAATTTCACATTACAGTTGTAGTAGTGCACGTTAGACGTAGGAAAAAATTGAAGGCCGTAAGAGGAAGCTATCTACCATTCGTCATCAAGCATGAATTATTCCCTCTCGGAACCACAAACCTTCTAGCGAGTTGCTCCGGTTTGTGAGGGGTGTGTGTCCAAACTTTCGTCGAACATGCAATTTCTTTACCACATCATCTTGGTGGCATGACAATAAATCAAGCAAGGTTTCATGCTTTTCTAATCATTTTTCTATTTTTTGGATTAAAATGCCATGTCACTCCATGCATACGTATGCATCTGTCCATGTCGTGAGACCAATATGTTTGAAAATTCCTTCTAATTTACTACACATGGAATTAACTCGCACACAAGTACACAAATATGATTTTCAAACCATTTTGGTTAGTCGTTGCATGTAGATGTAATTCAAATTTGAATTACGGTCATTAAATAGTTAGAAAATCACTTAAATATCTTTAAAAGGTCAAATGACCCCTAGAATTTTCCAAAATTTCACATTACAGTTGTAGTAGTGCACGTTAGACGTAGAAAAAAATTGAAGGCCGTAAGAGGAAGCTATCTCCCATTCGTCATCAAACATGCATTGTTCCCTCTAGGAACCACAAACCTTCTAGCGAGTTGCTCCGGTTTGTGAGGGGTGTGTGTCCAAACTTTCGTCGAACATGCAAATTTCTTTACCACATCATCTTGATGGCATGACATTAAATCAAGCAAGGTTTCATGTTTTTCTGATCATTTTTCTATTTTTTTGAATTAAAATGCCATGTCACTCCATGCATACGTATGCATGTGTCCATGTCGTGAGACCAATATGTTTCAAAATTCCTTCTAATTTACTGCACATGGCATTAACTCGCACACAAGTACACAGATATAATTTTTCAAACCATTTTGGTTACTCGTTGCAAGTAGATGTAATTCAAATTTGAATTACGGTCATTAAATAGTTAGAAAATCACTTAAATGTCTTTAAAAGGACAAATGACCCCTAGAATTTTCCAAAAATTCACATTACAGTTGTAGTAGTGCACGTTATACATAGAAAAAAAATTGAAAGCCGTAAGAGGAAGCTATCTCCCGTTCGTCATCAAACATGCATTCTTCCCTCTCGGAACCACGAACCTTCTAGCGAGTTGATCCGGTTTGTGAGGGGCGTGTGTCCAAACGTTCGTCAAACGTGCCAATTTCTTTACCACATCATCTTGGTGGCATGACATTACATCAACCAAGGTTTCATGTGTTTCTTATCATTTTTCTTTTTTTTCGAATTAAAATGCCATGTCACTCCATGCATACGTATGCATGTGTCCATGTCATGAGACCAATATGTTTGAAAATTCCTTCTAGTTTACTACACATGGAATTAACTCGCACACAAGTACACAAATATGATTTTTCAAACCGTTTTGGTTAGTCATTGCATGTAGATGTAATTCAAATTTGAATTACGGTCATTAAATAGTTAGAAAATCACTTAAATCTCTTTAAAAGGTCAAATGACCCCTAGAATTTTCCAAAATTTCACATTACAGTTGTAGTAGTGCACGTTAGACGTAGAAAAAAATTGAAGGCTGTAAGAGGAAGCTATCTACCATTCGTCATCAAACATGAATTATTCCCTCTCGGAACCACAAACCTTCTAGCGAGTTGCTCCGGTTTGTGAGGGGTGTGTGTCCAAACTTTCGTCGAACATGCAAATTTCTTTACCACATCATCTTGGTGGCATGACATTAAATCAAGCAAGGTTTCATGTTTTTCTAATCATTTTTCTATTTTTTTGGATTAAAATGCCATGTCACTCCATGCATACATATGCATCTGTCCATGTCGTGAGACCAATATGTTTGAAAATTCCTTCTAATTTACTACACATGGAATTAACTCGCACACAAGTACACAAATATGATTTTTAAACCATTTTGGTTAGTCGTTGCATGTAGATGTAATTCAAATTTGAATTACGGTCATTAAATAGTTAGAAAATCACTTAAATGTCTTTAAAAGGTCAAATGACCCCTAGAATTTTCCAAAATTTCACATTACAGTTGTAGTAGTGCACGTTAGATGTAGAAAAAAATTGAAGGCCGTAAGAGGAAGCTATCTCCCGTTCGTCATCAAACATGCATTGTTCCCTCTTGGAACCACAAACCTTCTAGCGAGTTGCTCCGGTTTGTGAGGCGTGTGTGTCCAAACGTTCGTCAAACGTGCCAATTTCTTTACCACATCATCTTGGTGGCATGACATTACATCAACCAAGGTTTCATGTGTTTCTGATCATTTTTCTATTTTTTGAATTAAAATGCCATGTCACTAGATGCATATGTATGCATGTGTCCATGTCGTGAGACCAATATGTTTGAAAATTCCTTCTAATATACTATACATGGAATTAACTCGCACACAAGTACACAAATATGATTTTTCAAACCGTTTTGGTTATTCATTGCATGTAGATGTAATTCAAATTTGAATTACGGTCATTAAATAGTTAGAAAATCACTTAAATGTCTAAAAGGTCAAATGACCCCTAGAATTTTCCAAAATTTCACATTACAGTTGTAGTAGTGCATGTTAGACGTAGAAAAAAATTGAAGGCCATAAGAGGAAGCTATCTCCCGTTCGTCATCGAACATGCATTCTTCCCTCTCGGAACCACGAACCTTCTAGCGACTTGCTCCGGTTTGTGAGGGACATGTGTCCAAACATTCTTCAAACGTGCCAATTTCTTTACAACATCATCTTGGTGGCATGACATTACATCAACCAAGGTTTCATGTGTTTCTGATCATTTTCCTATTTTTGTATTAAAATGCCATGTCACTCCATGCATACGTATGCATGTGTCCATGTCATGAGACCAATATGTTTGAAATTACTTCTAATTTACCACACATGGAATTAACTCGCACACAAGTACACAAATATGATTTTTCAAACCGTTTTGGTTAGTCATTGCATGTAGATGTAATTCAAATTTGAATTACGGTCATTAAATAGTTAGAAAATCACTTAAATGTCTTTAAAAGGTCAAATGACCCCTAGAATTTTCCAAAATTTCACATTACGGTTGTAGTAGTGCACGTTAGACGTAGAAAAAAATTGAAGGCCGTAAGAGGAAGCTATCTACCATTCGTCATCAAACATGAATTATTCCCTCTCGGAACCACAAACCTTCTAGCGAGTTGCTCCGGTTTGTGAGGGGTGTGTGTCCAAACTTTCGTCGAACATGCAAATTTCTTTACCACATCATCTTGATGGCATGACATTAAATCAAGCAAGGTTTCATGTTTTTCTGATCATTTTTCTATTTTTTGAATTAAAATGCCATGTCACTCCATGCATAAGTATGCATGTGTCCATGTCGTGAGACCAATATGTTTGAAAATTCCTTCTAATTTACTGCACATGGCATTAACTCGCACACAAGTACACAGATATAATTTTTCAAACCATTTTGGTTAGTCGTTGCATGTAGATGTAATTCAAATTTGAATTACGGTCATTAAATAGTTAGAAAAAATCACTTAAATGTCTTTAAAAGGTCAAATGACCCCTAGAATTTTCCAAAATTTCACATTACAGTTGTAGTAGTTGTTGGAAATATGCCCTAGAGGCAATAATAAAAGTATTATTATTATATTTCCTTGTTCATGATAATTGTCTTTTATTCATGCTATAACTGTATTATCCGGAAATCGTAATACACGTGTGAATACATAGACCACAATATGTCCCTAGTGAGCCTCTAGTTGACTAGCTCGTTGTGATCAACAGATAGTCATGGTTTCCTGGCTATGGACATTGGATGTCGTTGATAACGGGATCACATCATTAGGAGAATGATGTGATGGACAAGACCCAATCCTAAGACTAGCACAAAAGATCGAGTAGTTCATTTGCTAGAGCTTTGCGAATGTCAAGTATCTCTTCCTTTGACCATGAGATCGTATAACTCCTGGATACCGTAGGAGTGCTTTGGGTGTATCAAACGTCACAACGTAACTGGGTGATTATAAAGGTGCACTACAGGTATCTCCGAAAGCATCTATTGTTTTATGCGGATCGAGACTGGGATTTGTCACTCCGTGTAAACGGAGAGGTATCTCTGGGCCCACTCGGTAGGACATCATCATATGCGCAATGTGACCAAGGAGTTGATCACGGGATGATGTGTTACGGAACGAGTAAAGTGACTTGCCGGTAACGAGATTGAATAAGGTATTGGATACCGACGATCGAATCTCGGGCAAGTAACATACCGATAGACAAAGGGAATTGAATACGGGATCGATTGAGTCCTTGACATCGTGGTTCATCCGATGAGATCATCGTGGAACATGTGGGAGCCATCATGGGTATCCAGATCCCGCTGTTGGTTATTGACCGGAGAACGTCTCGGTCATGTCTGCATGTCTCCCGAACCCGTAGGGTCTACACACTTAAGGTTCGATGACGCTAGGGTTATAAAGGAAGCATGTATGTGGTTACCGAATGTTGTTCGGAGTCCCGGATGAGATCCCGGACGTCACGAGGAGCTCCGGAATGGTCCGGAGGTAAAGATTTATATATGGGAAGTCCTGTTTCGGCCATCGGGACAAGTTTCGGGGTCATCGGTATTGTACCGGGATCACCGGAAGGGTCCCGGGGGCCCACCGGGTGGGGCCACCTGCCCCGGGGGGCCACATGGGCTGTAGGGGGTGCGCCTTGGCCTACATGGGCCAAGGGCACCAGCCCCAAGAGGCCCATGCGCCAAGAGAAGGAAAAAAAGGGAGAGTCCTAAAAGGGGAAGGCACCTCCGAGGTGCCTTGGGGAGGATGGACTCCTCCCCATCCTTAGCCGCACCCCTCCCTTGGAGGAGGGGGCAAGGCTGCGCCTCCCCCCTCTCCCTTGGCCCTATATATAGTGGGGAAAAGGAGGAGCAATCATACCTAAGGCCTTTGGTTGCCTCCCTCTCCCTCCCGTGACACATCTCCTCTCCCGTAGGTGCTCGGTGAAGCCCTGCAGGATTGCCACGCTCCTCCACCACCACCACGCCGTTGTGTTGCTGTTGGATGGAGTCTTCCTCAACCTCTCCCTCCCTCCTTGCTGGATCAAGGCGTGGGAGACGTCACCGGGCTGTACGTGTGTTGAACGCGGAGGTGCCGTCCGTTCGGCACTTGATCATCGGTGATCTGAATCACGACGAGTACGACTCCATCAACCCCGTTCACTTGAACGCTTCCGCTTAGCGATCTACAAGGGTATGTAGATGCAAACTCTCCTCTCCTTTCTACTCGTTGCTGGTCTCTCCATAGGTAGATCTTGGTGATATGCGTAGGAAAATTTTGAATTTCTGCTACGTTCCCCAACAGTGGCATCATGAGCTAGGTCTATTGCGTAGATTCTTTGCACGAGTAGAACACAAAGTAGTTGTGGGCGTCGATATTGTTCAATATGCTTGCCGTTACTAGTCTTATCTTGATTCGGCGGCATCGTGGGATGAAGCGGCCCGGACCAACCTTACACGTACGCTTACGTGAGACCGGTTCCACCGACAAACATGCACTAGTTGCATAAGGTGGCTGGCGGGTGTCTGTCTCTCCCACTTTAGTCGGATCGGATTCGATGAAAAGGGTCCTTATGAAGGGTAAATAGCAATTGGCATATCACGTTGTGGTTCATGCGTAGGTAAGAAACGTTCTTGCTAGAAACCCATAGCAGCCACGTAAAACATGCAAACAACAATTAGAGGACGTCTAACTTGTTTTTGCAGGGTATGCTTTGTGATGTGATATGGCCAACAAGAATGTGATGAATGATATGCGATGTATGAGATTGATCATGTTCTTGTAATAGGAATCACGACTTGCATGTCGATGAGTATGACAACCGGCAGGAGCCATAGGAGTTGTCTTTATTTATTTGTGACCTGCGTGTCAACTTAAACGTCATGTAATTACTTTACTTTATTGCTAACCGTTAGCCATAGTAGTAGAAGTAATAGTTGGCGAGGCAACTTCATGAAGACACGATGATGGAGATCATGATGATGAAGATCATGGTGTCATGCCGGTGACGATGATGATCATGGAGCCCCGAAGATGGAGATCAAAAGGAGCAAAGTGATGATGGCCATATCATGTCACTATTTGATTGCATGTGATGTTTATCATGTTTATACATCTTATTTGCTTAGAATGACGGTAGTAAATAAGATGATCCCTTACAACAATTTCAAGAAGTGTTCTCCCCTAACTGTGCACCGTTGCGACAGTTCGCTGTTTCAAAACATCACGTGATGATCGGGTGTTTTATTCAGACGTTCAAATACAACGGGTGTTGACGAGCCTAGCATGTACAGACATGGCCTCGGAACACATGCAAAACACTTAGGGTTAACTTGACGAGCCTAGCATGTACAGACATGGCCTCGGAACACGGAGACCGAAAGGTCGAGCATGAGTCGTATAGAAGATACGATCAACATGAAGATGTTCACCGATGATGACTAGTCCGTCTCACGTGATGATCGGACACGGCCTAGTTTGACTCGGATCATGTAATCACTTAGATGACTAGAGGGATGTCTATCTGAGTGGGAGTTCATAAGATGAACTTAATTATCCTGAACATAGTCAAAAGACTTTTTGCAAATTATGTCGTAGCTCACGCTATAGTTCTACTGTTTAGATATGTTCCTAGAGAAAAATTAGTTGAAAGTTGATAGTAGCGATTATGCGGACACTAGAAAGCTCATGTCCTTAATGCACTGCTCAGTGTGCTGAACCCCAAATGTCGTTTGTGGATGTTGCGAACATCGGACATACACGTCTTGATAACTACGTGATAGTTCAGTTAAACGGTTTAGAGTTGAGGCACCAAAGACGTTTTTGAAACATCGTGAAACATATGAGATGTTTTGAGGGCTGAAATTGGGATTTCAGGCTCGTGCCCATGTCAAGAGGTATAAGACCTCCGATGACTTTCTTAACCTGCAAACTAAGGAGAAAAGCTCAATTGTTGAGCTTGTGCTCAGATTGTCTGAGTACAACAATCATTTGAATCGAGTGGGAGTTGATCTTCCAGATAAGACAGTGATGGTTCTCCAAAAGTCATTGCCACCAAGCTGTTAGAGCTTCGTGATGAACTATAACATATCAGGGATAGATATGATGATCCTTGAGGTATTCGCGATGTTTGACACCGCAAAAGTAGAAATCAAGAAGGAGCATCAATTGTTGATGGTTGATGAAACCACTAGTTTCAAGAAGGGCAAGGGCAAGAAGGGATACTTC
The DNA here is from genome assembly GCF_002162155.2 of Triticum dicoccoides. Classification (NCBI taxonomy): domain Eukaryota; kingdom Viridiplantae; phylum Streptophyta; class Magnoliopsida; order Poales; family Poaceae; genus Triticum; species Triticum dicoccoides. Next base: position 29,759 of record NW_021185822.1, read on the forward strand.
ATGAAACGGCAAATCAGCTGCTGCACCAATGAAGAAACCCGAGGTTGAACCCAAACCCGAGACTAAGTGCTTCTATAATAAGGGGAACAACCACTGGAGCAAGATTACCCTAGATACTTGGTAGATGAGAAGGCTGGCAAGGTCGATAGAAGTATATTGGATATACATTATGTTAATGTGTACTTTACTAGTACTCCTAGTAGCACCAGGGTATTGGATACCGGTTCGGTTGCTAAGTGTTAGTAACTCGAAATAAAAGCTACGGCACAAACGGAGACTAGCTAAAGGTGAGCTGACGATATGTGTTGGAAATTTTTCCAAGCTTGATATGATCAAGCATCGCACGCTCCCTCTACCAAAGAGATTGGTGTTAAACCTAAATAATTGTTATTTGGTGTTTGCGTTGAGCATAGACATGATTGGATTACGTCTATCGCAATACGGTTATTCATTTAAGGAGAATAATGGTTACTCTGTTTATTTGAATAATACCTTCAATGGTCTTGCACCTAAAATGAATGGTTTATTGAATCTCGATCGTAGTGATACACATTTTCATGCCAAAAGATATAAGATAGTAATGATAGTACCACTTACTTGTGGCACTGCCATGTAAGTCATAATGGTATAAAACGCATGAAGAAGCTCCATGTTGATGGATCTTTGGGCTCACTCGTTTTTGAAAAGTTTGAGACATGCGAACCATGTCTATTGGTGTATACGCATGAAGAAACTCCATGCAGATGGACCGTTTTGACTCACTTGATTTTGAATCACTTGGGACATGCAAATCATACCACATGGGCAAGATGACTGAAAAGCCTCGTTTTCAGTAAGATGGAACAAGATAGCAACTTGTTGGAAGTAACACATTTTGATGTGTGCAGTCCAATGAGTGCTGAGGCATGCAGTGAATATCGTTATGTTCTTACTTCACAGATGATTCAAGTAGATGTTGAGTATATTTACTTGATGAATCACGAGTCTGAATTATTGAAAGGTTCAAGTAATTTCAGTGTGAAGTTGAAGGATCGTCGTGACAAGAGGATAAAAGATCTATGATATGATCATAGAGA
>NW_021185823.1:0-1451 GCF_002162155.2 Triticum dicoccoides
GGAGACGAATATTTGAGTTATGAGTTGGGCCTTCAATTAAAACAATGTGGAATAGTTTCAAAAACTCATGCCACCTGGAACACGACATCATAATGGTGTGTCCGAACGTCATAATTGTACTTTATTGGATATAGTGCAATCTATGATGTCTCTTACCAATTTACCAGTATCGTTTTGGGGTTATACATTAAGAGACAGCTGCATTCACGTTAAATTGGGCACCGTCTAATCAGTTGAGATGACACCGTATGAACTATGGTTTGGCAAGAAACCTAAGCTGTCGTTTCTTAAAGTTTGAGGTTGCAATGCTTATGTGAAAAAGTTTCATCTTGATATGCTCAAACCCAAGACGGAAAAGTGCATCTTCATAGGATAACCAAAAGTAACTGTTGGGTACACCTTCTATCACAGATCCGAAGGCAAGATATTTGTTGCTGAGAATGGATCCTTTCTAGGGAAGGAGTTTCTCTCGAAAGAAGTGAGCGGGAGGAAAGTAGAACTTGATGAGGTAACTGTACCTGCTCCCTTATTGGAAAGTAGATCATCACAGAAATCTGTTTCTGTGACTCCTACACCAATTAGTGAGGAAGCTAATGATGATGATCATGTAACTTCAGATCAAGTTACTACCGAACCTCATAGGTCAACTAGAGTGAGATCCGCACCAGAGTGGTACGGTAATCCTTTTCTGGAGGTCATGTTAATTGACCATGACGAACCTACGAACTATGAGGAAGCAATGGTGAGCCCAGATTCCGCAAAATGGCTTGAGGCCATGAAATCTGAGATGGGATCCATGTATGAGAACAAAGTGTGGACTTTGGTTGACTTACCCGATGATCGGCAAGCCATAGAAAATAAATGGATCTTCAAGAGGAAGACGGACGCTGATAGTAGTGTTACTATCTACAAAGCTAGACTTGTCAAAAAAGGTTTTTGACAAAGTTCAAGGTGTTGACTATGATGAGATTTTCTCACTCATAGCAATGCTTAAGTCTGTCCGAATCATGTTAGCAAATTGCCACATTTTATAAAATCTGGCTAATGGATAAACAAAACTGCATTCCTTAAAGGATTTATTAAAGAAAGAGTTGTATATGATGCAACCAGAAGGTTTTGTCAATCCTAAAGGTGCTAACAAAATATGCAAGCTCCAGCGATCCACCTATGGACTGGTGCAAGCATCTCGGAGTTGGAATATACGCTTTGATAAGTTGATAAAAGCATATAGTTTTATACAGACTTGCAGTGAAGCCTGTATTTACAAGAAAGTGAGTGGGAGCACTACAGCATTTCTGATAAGTATATGTGAATGACATATTGTTGATCGGAGATAATGTAGAATTATTCTGCAAAGCATAAAGGAGTGTTTGAAAGTAGTTTTTCAAAGAAAGACCTCGATGAAGCTGCTTACATATTGAGCATCAAGATCTATAGAGATAGATCAAGAC
>NW_021185824.1:0-1868 GCF_002162155.2 Triticum dicoccoides
TCTATTGACTACTTCAGTTTGTCCATCAGTTTGGGGGTGACAAGTAGTACTAAAAAGCAGTTTAGTCCCCAACTTAGCCCATAAACATCTCCAAAAGTGGCTAAGAAATTTAGTATCACGATCTAAAACAATAGTATTTGGCACACCATGCAAGCGAATAATTTCACGAAAGAACAAATCAGCAACATTAACAGCATCATCGCTTTTATGACATGGTATAAAGTGTGCCATTTTCGAGAATCTATCCACGACAACAAATATGCTATCCCTCCCCTTCTTTGTTCGAGGTAAACCTAAAACAAAGTCCATAGATATATCCTCCCAAGGAACACTAGGTACAGGCAAAGGCATATATAAACCATGAGGATTGAGTCGTGACTTAGCTTTTTGACATGTAGTGCAGTGAGCAATAAAACGCTCAACATCCCGTCTCATCTTTGGCCAAAAGAAATGTGTAGCAAGTACGTCCTCTGTCTTCTTCACGCCAAAGTGTCCCATTAATCCTCCTCCATGCGCCTCCTGCAACAACAAAAGACAAATGGAGCTAGCTGGAATGCATAGCTTGTTAGCACGAAACACAAATCCATCGTTAACAACAAACTTGTTCCACATTCTTCCTTCTTTACAATTCTGCATTACATCTTTAAAATCAGCATCATGCACATATTGATCTTTGATGGTCTCCAAAACAAATATTTTGAAGTCAAGTTGTGAAAGCATAGTATAGCGACGAGACAATGCATCAGCAATAACATTTTCTTTTCCCTTCTTGTGTTTAATGACATAAGGGAAAGTCTCAATGATTCAACCCATTTAGCATGTCTACGATTCAGTTTAGCTTGACTTTTAATATGTTTCAAAGATTCATGATCAGAATGTATAACAAATTCTTTGGGCCATAAATAATGTTGCCATGTTTCTAAAGTCCGAACAAGAGCATATAATTCTTTATCATAAGTAGAATAATTCAGACTAGACCCACTCAATTTTTCAGAAAAGTATGCAACAGGTTTGCCATCTTGTAATAACACACCTCCTAATCCAATTCCACTAGCATCACATTCAAGCTCAAAAGTCTTATTAAAATCAGGAAGTTGGAGTAAAGGAGCATGTGTCAACTTATCTTTCAATACCGTGAAGGCTTCTTCCTGTGCAGTACCCCAAAGAAAAGGCACATCTTTCTTTGTAAGGTCATTGAGAGGTGCAGCAATGGTGCTGAAATCTCTCACAAAACGCCTATAGAATCCAGCGAGGCCAAGAAAACTCCTCACTTGTGTGACCGTTTTGGGCTGCGGCCAACTCTCAATAGCTTCAATCTTGGCTTTATCAACTTCAATTCCCTGTGGAGTAACAACATAGCCAAGAAAAGATACTCGGTCGGTGCAAAAGGTGCACTTCCCATGGTTACCAAACAAACGTGCATCACGTAGAGCAATAAAAACAGCACGTAAATGTTCCAAATGTTCTTCCAAAGATCTGCTATAAATCAATATGTCATCAAAGTAAACTACCACAAATCGTCCAATGAAAGCACGTAAAACTTCGTTCATTAATCTCATGAAAGTACTAGGTGCATTAGTTAACCCAAAAGGCATGACTAACCACTCATATAATCCAAACTTAGTTTTAAATGCTGTTTTCCATTCATCTCCCAATTTCATACGAATTTGATGGTAGCCACTACGCAAATCAACTTTGGAGAATATTGTAGAGCCACTCAATTCATCAAGCATATCATCTAGCCTAGGAATAGGGTGACGATAACGAATAGTAATATTATTAATGCCTCTACAATCAACACACATACGTGATGTACCATCCTTTTTCGGCACTAGAATAATAGGAACAGCACAAGGACTAAGGGATTC
>NW_021185825.1:0-875 GCF_002162155.2 Triticum dicoccoides
CCATATAGGCTCCGCCACTCTGTAACCGCCGGGACCGAGTGTGTGTTCCCCTATGTTCAGCTCCCGCATTTGTTTCCCCCACTCACTTGATTGGGAGCTTGCGGTGCTCGAGCAATTGATCTTGAAGTCGTTGTAGTCATCTTCGGTGATCGAAGGATTTTTCTCCTTGATCTTCTGATAACTCTCACCTTTCTCGATCATTCTCTTCACATTGCTTTTCCAAGTAGACAGGGCCTTGCTCATCTTCGTGAGGGCAGCATTGTTCACTTTATTCCCTTTGAGGCTTGTGTTTTCAAATTCAGCGGGGAACTTGTATCGTTCGTGCAGCTTCGTGAAGAGGAGGTGGCGCAAATTCCCTCGGTCAGGATGCCTCAGGTTCTCGGTGTTGATCGAGACGGTGCTCCGGACAATGCACCCGAGCTAAAGCGAGTACCCCTTGACTATTCGCTCGGGCGCCGTTGGAGTCCACTTCAGTAACTTCCTCCTTGAGGGTGCGGAGCACGATCGGGCGCCGGTCCTTCCGTTGCCTCTTCGGTTGGCTGCCATCTGTGCGTGCGCCGCCATCATCAGTGGTGGCATCCTCGGCGGCACCATCAGTGGTGGCATCAGTGTGGTCATCCTCGGCGGCACCATCCGTGGTCTCAGGATCGGTGGGGAAGGCGGCGGCCTCATACAAGTGAGGTTGTTCCTCCATCTCCTGGGACAGCTCCCAGAATGCCTTGCCGCCCGAACCCCCGGCCTCATCGTTGTGGGCCATGTTTCTCTCTAAATAGAAACAAAGTTTGGTCAAAAAGTTGGTTATTGTCAAGGAACAAGATCTCTAAGTTGACCAAATAACCTAATTCTCGAGGAATGTCGCCAAAAAGTTGGTTATT
>NW_021185826.1:0-762 GCF_002162155.2 Triticum dicoccoides
TCTTCACACATATACCCATGCATATGTAGTGTAGCTCCTTGCTTGCGAGTACTTTGGATGAGTACTCACGGTTGCTTTCTCCCCCCTTTTCCCCCTTTCCTTTCTTCTGGTTGTCGCAACCAGATGCTGGAGTCCAGGAGCCAGACGCCATCGTCGACGACGACCCCTACTACACTGGAGGTGCCTACTACTACGTGCAGCCCGCTGACGACGACCAGGAGTAGTTAGGAGGATCCCAGGCAGGAGGCCTGCGCCTCTTTCGATCTGTATCCCAGTTTGTGCTAGCCATCTTATGGCAACTTGTTTAACTTATGTCTGTACTTAGATATTGTTGCTTCCGCTGACTCGTCTATGATCGAGCACTTGTATTCGAGCCCTCGAGGCCCCTGGCTTGTATTATGATGCTTGTATGACTTATTTTATTTGTAGAGTTGTGTTGTGATATCTTCCCGTGAGTCCCTGATCTTGATCGTACACATTTGCGTGCATGATTAGTGTACGATTAAATTGGGGGCGTCACATTCTTCTTCTTCTTCTTCTTCTTCTTCTTCTTCTTCTTCTTCTTCTTCTTCTTCTTCTTCTTCTTCTCTTCTTCTTCTTCTTCTTCTTCTTCTTCTTCTTCCTATTCTTATTCTTATTCTTCTTCTTCTTATGCTTATCCTTCTTCTTCTTCTTCTTCTTCTTCTTATTCTTCTTCTTCTTCTTATTCTTATTCTTCTTCTTATTATTATTCTTATTCTTCTTCTTCTTATTATTCTTATT
>NW_021185826.1:4973-5556 GCF_002162155.2 Triticum dicoccoides
CACCCCGGTGTAATGATGCTACAGTAACCCCTGGGGTTAAGTTAATCTTTTTGCTAAACATGTGCCTGATCATTATTGTCTCATGTTCTTTCACATTCCAGTTGAATTCAAATTCAAATTTTGTCTGAAATTCAAAATGCTCCGACATGAAAACAAAAATGTTCATCATGTGCAGAATAATCCACAACTGGGCCGACTGGCCAGCTGGCCACCATGCCCCCCTATGGGCCTCGGCCCACCTCAACCAGCCGGCCCAGCTCCCCGCATCGCTCTCCCCTCCCTCCTGTTCCCCCGGTGCGCACCGCTACAGGGGCGCGTCGCCGCCCGACCACCTCGCCGGCAACGCCACGGGTGGATAAGGGCCCCTCCCCTCGACGCCTCGACCTCCTCCCCACCTACCTCCACCCACTCCCCTGCTCGCCCTCTCCGCTCTCTCCCTCACTCTCCAGATCCCCTCCCCACCTCAACCGAGCGCCGCCGTCGCCATGGCTGTGCCGTAGCCGCGGCCACCGCCTACCCCGCGCCTCGCCAGAAGGTCCAGGAGGCTCGCCGTCGACGCCTCCTTCGACTACCTCACCGGAAC
>NW_021185826.1:6166-14398 GCF_002162155.2 Triticum dicoccoides
GCCCCCTGCCACCCCCCTACAGCTCCCGGTGAGCCACCACGTCTCTCCCCTCGCTCCCCCGCACGGATCCATCACCATAGCCTCCGCGCCATTTTGCCCGAATGGAGCTCCGCCACCGTGGCTGCTGCTATCGCCACAGGCGTTGTTGAGCTCGGCTGAGCTCGCAGTCGTGCCCGCCGTAACCGTAGGATTCGAATGTGCCACTCGCTCCCCTCCCGTTGCTCCTTAGCCACGTCCTCGACATCGCCTGTTTTCCGGCCGCCGCCTTTGCTCGTCGCCACCGTCTCCACGGGCCACTTCAGGTCGTGCCACCGCCACCAAACGATGCGGAGTTGAACGCCCGTTCCAATGCACCCAACCGCGCGCAAAATGAGCCACCACAGCGCGTTTCCGAGCTCGCCGGAGCTCACCGCTGCGTTACGGGCTCGCCGGAGTAACTCCGGCGGCCGGCGCTGATGTGGCGCCTATGTGGCAACCCCCTGGGTCACTGGCAGCTCGGCTCGGCGGTCCCAGTTGACCAGGTCAACGACTGACTGGGCAGCTCCAGTCACTGACTGGTGGGCCCCAGTTGACTGGTCAACTGGTCAGCCGACCGCTGACGTTATGCTTACGTCATGCTGACGTCATTTTATCCTTTCTGTTAATTTAAATAAATCCAGAAAATGGTTTAATCTTTAAAAATTCATAGAAAATAAACCGTAGCTCGGATGAAAATGTTTTCTATATGAAAGTTGCTCAGAAAAATCCAACGAATCCGAATATGCGGTCCGTTCATCTGTCACATGCCCCTAGCATGCTGAACATGGAACTTTCCCCCTCCGGTCATCTGTCTGATACAGGTCCGGAACCGGGAACACCTTCCCGGCTGATTTCCCCCTTCACCTATAACGTCTAGGACCGCGTTAGAGCACGCTTAGCGCTACGTATCGTCATGTCATGCTTAGTGTTACCTCTGTTTGCTATGTATTTACTATTTCTTCCCCCTCTTCTCTCCGGTAGACCCCGAGGCCGCTGATGCCCCGGTGATCGACTACGTCGTCGACAACGACCCCCTCCTTGCCAGATCAACCAGGCAAGCCCCCCTTTGATCATCCCGATATCGCCCATTCCATTCTCTCATGCTTGCATTAGATTTTGCTATTGTTATTGTTTGCTCCTATTCTGATGCATAGCCTCCTTTTGTAACCTGCTTATTGTTACCTTACCGGCTTATCCTAAACTGCTTAGTATAGGTTGGTTAGTGATCCATCAGTGACCCCCACCTTGTCCTTGTTGCCCCTCCTTCATCATTGAAGACCCGATCAACGGGATCGAAGACCAGGCCCCGGCACCGCACATCACTTTCCCCTTAGTTGCTCGACACTACTGGGATACTATCGAGTGCCGAGGGTGAGACCTCTACAACACTTCTGATGTTAACCCTGTAGTGTAGCTATTCGGTCGTGGTCATCGAGGGTGATTTCCTTTTTAACCACTTCCGATACGACTCTGTCGTGCAACCCCTCAAGTGTGGACCTCGAGGGTGATTCCTCTACGTTCACCTTGATGATTACATTGAGTGGAACCCACCGAGGGTGATTCCTAGGGTTTTCCTCTTGATGTTTGGACACACGGATACTTGGACTTTACAACTGTTACTTGGAAAGTGATGTGGAGACGGGTTGACCTGGAAGGTGCCCGTGAGATAATTACGAGGTGTGGCCGGGCATTCTTAGCCCTTGCCGCAAGTCCTCGAGACGGGGCAACGGGGTCACCTCTTTCGTGAGTCTCTGCTTGTTACCGCGCGTTCCTAATCCACTACAATTTGGATATTTGATCCGAGGGGCCTCTGGCCTGATAGCACTAACCATCACGTGGGCATAGTATGGGCGTTCTACGTCGTATACATCAGCCAAAGCTTAATACACGTCAGCGACTGAGTGGCGCGCGCCGGGTTGGACTGCGCAAGCGCCTGCCTTGTTGAAGGAGGTAGCTAGGTCTGCTCACCGGCCGCGGACGCAACGTGCAGGAGTTTCCGGGGAGATGGCCCATGACCCCTGGGGGCATAGGTTTAGTCCGGCGTGCTGACCTCTCTGTTAAGTCTAGGTCGGGTAGCGGCGTATTGTTTGGCCGAGGCCGGGCATGACCCTTGAAATTGTGTCCGGCCGGAGTTAAGCGAGCGTGGTGGGTAAGTTGGTGCACCCCTGCAGGGAAGAAAACATCTATCGATAGCCTGTCCTACGGTAACGGACACTTGGAGTTGTATCCCGATCGATACAACTAGAACTGGATACTTGTGATGAGAACTGGATGGTGATGAGGATTTGATTGTGATGATAACTGGATAGTATGGCTCTGGGATTGCTTTCTCGCAGGGAGTCGAGAAAGGATCTCTGGCCGAGGTTGATAACACTACTACCACTTTACTTTATGCTACTCTAATCCCTCTTGTTTGCTGCAAGATGGTGGTTTCCAGAAGATGCTAGTCTTCGATAGGACTAGACCTTCTCTCTATTCTGGCATTTCTGCAGCCCAGTCCACATATACAGCCTTCCTTTGATAATGTTGCATATGTAGTGTAGATCCTTGCTTGCGAGTACTTTGGATGAGTACTCACGGTTGCTTTGCTCCCTCTTTTTCCCCTTCTTTCTTCTTTCTGGTTGTTGCAACCAGATGGTGGAGTCCAGGAGGCAGATGCCACCTTTGACGACTGCTGCTACCCCGAGGGTGCCTACTACCACGTGACGGACGCCGACGACCAAGAGTAGTTAGGAGGCTCCTAGGCAGGAGGCCTTGCCTTTTCGATCGTTGTTGTTTTGTGCTAGCCTTCTTAAGGCAAACTTGTCTAACTCATGTCTGTACTCAGATATTGTTGCTTCCGCTGACTCGTTTGATTTCAAGCTGATGTATTCGAGCCCTCGAGGCCCCTGGCTTGTAATATAAAGCTTGTATTATTTTAATTTGTGTCTAGAGTTGTGTTGTGATATCTTCCTGTGAGTCCTTGATCTTGATCGTACACATTTGCGTGTATGATTAGTGTACGATTGAATCGAGGGCGTTACAAGTTGGTATCAGAGCCGACTACCTGTAGGTAGCCCCCTTTCCAACTCCTTGGCCGAAGTTGAGTCTAGTCACTGAAAACTTTTACTAACATTGGCTGTGTGGCTTACGGGCCCACGTCGCTATTGGGTGGTATTAGCATCTTTTACTCCTCGTCTATACTCTGGGACTCTGAACTCTCTTCTACTCGGGTTAAATGAATTTACTAACATTAGGATCCCGTGACCACATTCACCCCGAAGTTGGATGAAGCCATAGTTATTCCTTAGAATAGCTTTTTGAGTAGTGCACACCCTGTCGTGTTGACTACGGAGTGGAATCCATCGTACCTCCTTCATTATGCATGTTTTCATCATGAATGATCCTTATCTTTGCAAATGCTCAATGCTGAACTACCCCTGTTACATGTTAGCAGGATGGTTAGACCCGCTGGACGTGGCTGTGGTGCCAACGACCCACCACCGCCTGAATTCTTTACTGGAATGAGGCAATAGTTTGAGTTAACTCGCCAGTTCATGGAAGGAATGATGGCTCAGTTTCCTCGTCCGAACATGAATCAACATCCAACCCGAGTAACTTTTACTAACATTGGCTGTGTGCCTCAACCCATCTATCTACTGTAGCTCAACTCAACCCCTTGATGCTGATGACTGGCTCCGCGACATCACATATGAAATGGAGTCTGCTAGTGTTGCCCCTGCCAGCTATGTCACCTTCGCATCTTTCTTTCTGAAGGGTCCTGCTGCTCAATGGTGGGACAGCCTCAGGCGTACCCTACCTGCTGGAACGGTCATTACTTGGCCGGATTTCCAAGCTGCCTTTCGTGCCCGTTTCATTCCTCAGGGAACCATGGACAGGAAGAAGCGAGAGTTCCGCAACCTCACCCAAGGCAACAAGACTGTAGATGCTTATCAACGGGAATTTCTGGACTTGTCGCGTTATGCTGAAGAAGACATTGCAACTGATGCTCGTAAGCAAGAGAAGTTTCGTGATGGACTTCACCCTGATATTAAGCTAGCATTGCTCGTTCATGACTTTGCCGACTTCGCCACCTTGGTGAACAAGGCTATTCAGGTTGAGACTGGTCTTCAGGAACACCAGGGATCCCTCAGGCGTAGCCGTGATGCTGGCCCATCTTCGGGCCCGTCAGCGCAGAAGCGTCGGATATGGATTCCCCACAGCATGTATCGTCCAACTGCACCTGCACCAAGACAGTCCTATGTTGCACCTCGTCTGCCTCCTCAACCGTAGAGGCAGCCCCTTCGGGCTGTACCGCCCCAAGCTTATGCTCCCAATCCCAATGATGGTCTGTGCTTCAATTGTGGCCTTCCAGGTCACCGCTCCAGGAAATGCCCTCAGAATCAGAATCAGCTGGCTCTGTCTTCAACTGACCGTAACAATCAGCCCCATAACAACAATGCCAGACCTTATGGTCGTGGTCAGGCTAATCATATTGATCTGAATGAAGCTCAAGACCAGCCTGCCACTGTGATGGGTACTCTCCTTGTTAATTCAGTACCAGCTTCTGTTTTGTTTGATTCAGGAGCATCACATTCATTCATGTCAGAAAATTTTGCTTACGCACATGACATTCGATGCGAGCCCATGAACACTCCGATAGTGGTACGCACCCCTGCGGGCCGATGTCAAACTACCATGATTGGTCGCGACGTTCCTGTTGAGATTGAAGGGTTGGAATTCCTTGTTTCTCCCATTATTCTGGAGTCTTCCAATATTGACCTCATTCTGGGAATGGAATGGTTGAAACCGCATACTACCTCTATCGTTTGCGCTACCAAGGTCGTTCACCTCCTACATCCTTCAGATGAGATCGTAACCTACCATGCTCAGCTTGTTCAAAACGCTGAAGCACGACTTTATGCTTTGAATGCGTTGAACGCGGCACCTCTTGAGGGAATTGAAAAGATTCCAGTCGTTCGCGACTTCCAAGACGTATTTCCAGAAGAACTTCCAGGAATACCCCCTGCCCGGGCTGTCGAGTTCGTCATCCACTTGAAACCAGGCACCGTTCCTATGGCTAAACGACCCTACAAGATGCCACCTCATGAACTCCTTGAGCTTAAGGAGGAAATCGACAAATCTCTTCACAAGGGTTTCATTCGTCCAAGTTCCTCTGCTTGGGGAGCACCTTCTCTCTTCGTCAAGAAGAAGGACGGTACGAACCGTTTGGTCCAAGACTATCGTCCTATCAACCAAGCTACAATTCAAAACAAATATCCCCTTCCTCGGATCAATGATCTGTATGATCAACTGGCTGGTTCATCGATATTCTCTAAACTCGACTTGAGGTTGGGTTACCACCAGATCCGTGTTCGTGAAGAGGATATTCCAAAGACCGCATTTGTGACTCGTTATGGTTCTTACGAGTACACCGTCATGTCATTCGGTTTAACCAATGCTCCAGCTACATTCTCTCGTCTGATGAACTATATATTCATGGATTACCTCGACAAGTTCGTCGTAGTCTATCTGGATGATATACTGGTATATTCGAAGAATAAAGAAGAACATGCTGAACATCTTCGTCTTGTTCCGGAGAAGCTTCGAGAGCATCAACTTTATGCCAAGTATTCCAAGTGTGAATTCTGGTTACCCGAAGTCACCTACCTTGGTCATGTTATCTCCAAGGATGGTATTGCCGTCAACCCAGAGCGCGTTCAGGCTATTCTTGACTGGACCCCTCCGAAGACTGACAAGCAAGTCAGAAGCTTTCTCGGACTGGCCAGCTATTGTCGCCGCTTTGTCGAGAACTTCTCCAAGATCGCCAAGCCACTGACTAATCTACTTCACAAAGGCGTTAAGTTCGATTGGACAGACAAATGTCAGGAAAGTTTCCAGGCACTCAAGGATAAACTGACTTCTGCCCCAGTGCTTGCTCCCCCTGATTCTCGCAAGGACTTTGTCATCTATTGTGACGCTTCACGTCAAGGATTAGGCTGTGTTCTAATGCAAGAGCGCAGGGTGATTGCCTATGCCTCCCGTCAAGTGCGTCCTCACGAAGAAAACTACCCGGTTCATGACCTTGAGCTTGCAGCGGTTATCTTTGCATTGAAGCTATGGCGACAATACCTTCTCGGTAATCGTTGTGAGATCTTCACTGATCATCAGAGTCTGAAGTACCTGTTTACTCAGCCAGATCTGAACTTCCGTCAGCAGCGATGGATGGAAGCTATTGCTGACTACAACTGCGGTATATCTTATACACCTGGCAAGGCTAATGTAATGGCCGATGCCCTAAGCCGAAAGTCTTATTGCAATAATCACCAGGTCTACAAAGCTCAACCCCGCCTTTATGAAGAGCTATGCAAGCTGAACCTTCAACTAGTTCCACAGGGTTCTCTGAATAACCTTGTTTTGGAACCAACTCTTCTGAAAGCAATCAAGTCTGCTCAAGCCAAAGATGCTCATGTTGATCTGATGAAAAAGGATCTTGCCTTAGAGAAATCCAGAGATTTCTCACTTGGTGAAGATGGAACCTTATACTTCAGAGATCGCATTGTCGTACCCCGGTTCGAGCTTATGACAGAGAAGGTGATGAAAGAAGCGCATGACACCCCTCTCTCTATTCATCCGGGAAGTACCAAGATGTATCTAGACATCCGTCAGAAGTACTGGTGGTCTAAAATGAAGCAAGACATTGCTCGATATATCGAAGAATGTGACGTTTGCCGTCGCGTCAAAGCAGAACATCAAATACCGGCTGGACTTCTACAACCCCTTCCGATTCCTGAATGGAAGTGGGATAAGATCCAAATGGACTTCGTCACTGGCCTTCCCAAGTCTCAGAAAGGTAACGATGCTATCTTTGTCGTCATCGACCAACTCTCGAAGGTTGCTCACTTTCTGCCAGTCAAGGAGACTATCACTGCTAGTCAATTGGCAACCTTGTATATCTCCCGAATTGTGTCACTCCACGGCATTCCGAAGGAGATCAGTTCAGACCGCGGCAGTATTTTCACTTCTAAGTTCTGGGATAGTTTCCAAGAGGCAATGGGAACTCATATTACCTGGAGCACTGCTTATCATCCCCAATCCCAAGGCCAAGTCGAACGAGTCAATCAAATTCTTGAAGACATGCTTCGAGCTTGTGTTATTTCTTTTGGCAAGAAGTGGGAAGAATCTCTCCCTTATGCGGAGTTCTCTTATAACAACAGCTATCAAGCCAGCTTAAAGATGGCACCCTTTGAAGTGCTTTATGGACGTAAGTGCCGAACCCCTCTGAATTGGTCAGAAACTGGGGAATGAGCACTCATTGGTCCGGACATTATTCAACAAGCTGAAGAGCAGGTTCGCATTGTCCGGGATAATCTCAAGGCGGCCCAATCCCGCCAGAAGAGCAACTATGACCGGAAACACTGGGGTTCAACTTATCAACCTGGTGAACAAGCTTATCTGCATGTCACTCCTTTGAGAGGCACTCATCGGTTCGGAGTCAAGGGCAAGCTAGCTCCTCGCTACATTGGTCCCTTCCGTATTCTCGCCCGTCGTGGACTGGTGGCTTATCAATTGGAGTTGCCACCTCAGTTCTCTCACGTCCATGATGTGACGCCCGGATAATCAAGCTACAGTAACCTCTGCTAATGACACCACATCACCTCCGTTACTGTCGCTAATCTCGCGTTAGTTCGAAAACGATTCAAATTCAAATTTGAGATTTAGGCGAACAACAAAAGTTTTCAAACATTAAAACTAAAATGTCCAAAATGTGTCAAATAAATCATGGGTAATACTAGTGGAGAAATCACAAATTTTATAAAATGTTTAAAGGCTCTAAACTAATTAAAATAGCAGCTATAACAATTAATTAAATGCCTTTTAAAAATAATAATAATACAAACTATTTTAATTAGGTGTCAAACTTTTGGGGCAGTAGAATAAATTATAACATTAAATTAGGAGTTGTACTTATATTTTATAAAACAAAAATTAAAAGAAAATAGATAAAGAAAAGAAAACAGAAAACAAAGCTAAAAAAAAGGAGAAAGCAACCCCCCCCCCCACTGGGCTTCGGCCCAGCAGGCCACAACCCCCCACTGGGCCAACCCACCAGGCCGGCCCACCCCACTCCCCATAACCCCCCCTCGACCGAAACCCTAAATCCCCACACCCCCACTCCTCTCTCCCCCTTCCCACGACCCCTCGTCCCTTCCCCGATCCAGATCGGGATCGGGA
>NW_021185826.1:14586-18950 GCF_002162155.2 Triticum dicoccoides
ACCCCCACCACCCCGACGCTCGAAACCCCCTCGCCCGCGACCGCGCGAGCCCCGCCGTGGCCGCGCACGCCGGCCCCCGCCGTGAGCCTCGCTCAATCCCCGTCTCCCTCCCAGCGCCGCCACACGCAACACAAACACACACACGCATCGTCCCAGGGAGATGGGCGCCCCTATTCGATTCCTCCTCCCGCACGCCCGCGGCCGATGCAAGGCGCCGCGGGCGCCCCTCCTCCCGGACTTGTCCGCGCCCCTCCTCTCCCTTGCGCGGCGCCCACCTGAAGCCGTGCCCTCGTCCCCGTCGCCTCAACCACGCCTCCCTCGCCGGACCACCTCAACGGCCTGCCTCCTCGCCGCCCCGTCATCGCCGCCTCCACCCCGACTCCATCGCCCGAAGCCGTCCCGGAGCGCCTTCGCTGGACCTCCCCGCCGGAATGCCTCCCCACCGTCGCTCGTCCCCATCCTCCTCCTCGCCGGACGCCATCGAGCCACGCCGCCCCTTCCCTGCATCGAACGTGAGCACCGCCCCGTGCTCCCTCTCCCCCCGTACTGAACGCGTCGCACTCGTCGTGGCCCTACTCGGCGTCCTTGCCTCCACCCACGCCCACGAGCGCTCGCGCTCGTCGCGCTCACCGCGGCCTTGTCCCGCCCGCGCCCATACATCGCGCCTACACGCCGCTCACCCCGCGTGTGCGCGGCCTCGCCTCACCGGCGATGCAGCCTCGCTGGTCCGCGCCCCCTGACCACCAGTCGCGCCGGACCCCTTCCTTCCCCACTGGCCGCGTCGGGCGCCGGCGCCCACGCGCCCGCTCCGGCCCCATTCCGGCCTTGCCTCGTTACCGGGCAGGGCTGCCGCTTCGCCCGCACCCGCCTGCCTGTATGCCCGTTAAGGCCCTGTGCCTATGACCAGTGGGCCCCAGTCCCAGAACGTTTTGTTAAAAAAGGAATTAAAAATAATATATAAAATAAATAAAATAAATAAATAGATAATAATAATAATTTAATTAATTAATTAATTAATGAATAAATTAAGTTAATTAATCATAATTACATTAACCTAACTAACTAATTAGTTTAATTAAACAGTAGTTAGATTAGTTAAACACTAATTAGACTAAACAGTCAATGACTAGTGGGACCCACACGTCAGTTGACCAGTCAACACCTCTGTTGACTGCTGACGTCATGCTGACGTCATGATGACGTCAGCAAATACTGTTTTGGATAATGTTGAATTTAAATAATTAATTAAATTCCAGAAATTAATAAAATCTTTAGAAAATCATATCTTTTAATCCGTAACTCGGATTAAAATATTTTCAACATGAAAGTTGCTCAGAACGATGAGACGATTCCGGATACGCAGTCCGTTCGTCCGCCACACACCCCTAACCTATCGAACTCGCAACTTTCCCCCTCCGGTTCATCTGTCCGAAAACGCGAAACACCGGGAATACTTTCCCGGATGTTTCCCCCCTTCGTTGGTATCACCTACTACCGCGATTGGGCACACCTAGCATCGTTACTTGTCATGTCATGCATCGATATGCATTTGTTTGCATTGTATTCATTGTTTCTTCCCCCTCTTCTCACCGGTAGACTACGAGACCGACGCTGCTGCTGCCCAGTTCGACTACGGAGTTGACGACCCCTCCTTCTTGCCAGAGCAACCAGGCAAGCCCCCCCCCCTTGATCACCAGATATCGCCTATTCTCCTCTATACTGCTTGCATTAGAGTAGTGTAGCATGTTACTGCTTTCGTTAATCCTATTCTGATGCATAGCCTGACATTGTCGCTACATCTGATGATACCTTACCTGCAATCCTAAATGCTTAGTATAGGATGCTAGTTTATCATCATTGGCCCTACATTCTTGTCAGTCTGCCTTGCTATACTATCGGGCCGTGATCACTTGGGAGGTGATCACGGGTATATACTATACATACATACATACTATACAGATGGTGACTAAAGTCGGGTCAGCTCATTGAGTACCCGCAAGTGATTCACGGATTGGGGGCTGAAAGGACCTTTGTCCCGACGGCCCTCTGTGTGGACCTTTATGGCGGAGCGACAGGGCAGGTTGAGACCGCCTAGGAGAGAGGTGGGCCTGGCCCTGTTCGGCGTTCGCGGACACTTAACACGCTTAACGAGATCTTGGTATTTGATCTGAGTCTGGCTACGAGCCTATACGCACTAACCATCTACGTGGGAGTAGTTATGGGTATCCCGACGTCGTGGTATCAGCCGAAGCACTTCAGACGTCAGCGACGGAGCGGCGCGCGCCGGATTGGAACGTAAGCCTGCTCTTGTATTAAGGGGGCTAGTTCTGCTTTCGGCCGCATACGCAACGTGCAGGTGTGCTATGGGCGATGGGCCCAGACCCCTGTGCGCTTAGGTTTAGACCGGCGTGCTGGCCTCTCTGTTGAGCCTAGGTGGGGCTGCGACGTGTTGATCTTCCGAGGCCGGGCATGACCCAGGAAAGTGTGTCCGGCCAAATGGGATCGAGCGTGTTGGGCTATGTGGTGCACCCCTGCAGGGAAGTTAATCTATTCGAATAGCCGTGATCTTCGGTAACAGGACGACTTGGAGTTGTACCTTGACCTTATGACAACTAGAACCGGATACTTAATAAAACACACCCTTCCAAGTGCCAGATACAACCGGTGGTCGCTCTACCTCAGGGATATGAGGAGGGGATCGCCGGGTAGGATTATGCTATGAGATGTTAGTTGGAGATGCTACTTGGAGGACGTCGACCTACCCTCTTCTGCCTGTTGCAAGACGAAGGTGACCAGAAGCGTAGTCTTCGATAAGACTAGCTATCCCCCTCTTATTCTGGCATTCTGCAGTTCAGTCCACTGATATGGCCGCCTTACACATATACCCATGCATATGTAGTGTAGTTCCTTGCTTGCGAGTACTTTGGATGAGTACTCACGGTTGCTTTCTCCCCCCTTTCTCCCCTTTCCTTTCTTTCTGGTTGTCGCAACCAGATGCTGGAGTCCAGGAGCCAGACGCCACCGTCGACGACGACCCCTACTACACTGGAGGTGCCTACTACTACGCGCTGCCCGCTGATGACGACCAGGAGTAGTTTAGGAGGATCCCAGGCAGGAGGCCTGCGCCTCTTTCGATCTGTATCCCAGTTTGTGCTAGCCTTCTTAAGGCAAACTTGTTTAACTTATGTCTGTACTCAGATATTGTTGCTTCCGCTGACTCGTCTATGATCGAGCACTTGTATTCGAGCCCTCGAGGCCCCTGGCTTGTATTATGATGCTTGTATGACTTATTTTATTTGTAGAGTTGTGTTGTGATATCTTCCCGTGAGTCCCTGATCTTGATCGTACACATTTGTGTGCATGATTAGTGTACGATGGAATCGGGGGCGTCACAAGTTGGTATCAGAGCCGACTGCCTGTAGGAATCCCCCTTCTCAACTCCTTGGCCGAAGTCGAGTCTAGTCGTTGAAAAACTTTTACTATCATGGCTGTGTGGCCATGGGCCCACGTCGCCATCGGGTGGTAGTAGGATCTTTTATTCCTCGACCTATACTCTGGGACTCTTATTTCTCTTCTATTCGGGTTAAATGATTTTTGCTAAATCTAACATTAGGATCTCGTTATCACTTTCACCCGGAGAGCCCCTTATTAATGATGATCGTCTGCGGCACGTGAAGACCCTGAAGATACTCGCCGTTGTTAACCCGAGAACTTATGTTCATCGCATTTGCAATTCCCCTTCCACCATCAACCCTTATGGATAACTACTTGCAGTTGTTATTCTTACATTCATCCCCAGTTGGTCTTGTTATTACCAGATACCTCGAAACACTCGTCGTTGTCTCGATAATCCTTTGAGCTTATCGCCTTGCTGTTCCTTGTCACCTGAATACCCCTATGGATAATTCTCGCACTTATCGAGTATCCGCTCATCCCCCAGTTGTTCATGTGTTTCACAATGGTCTTCGAAATACTATTTGATCCTCCAAAAATCCTTAATAGCTTATTGCTCTGCAATACTTGTCTGCTTGCATTATGGATGCTTTCCATATGTCTGGCAATATTCGTTAGTATCCTTAGGCATCGTCATTTTGATCCTATTGATTCAACATGTGTGCGAATGCACACAATCATCTATCAACCCTTCTAAATTATCCTTCCGGCTCAGACATCATTTTTGAACATGAGCTGGTTCTCGACCAAACTATTTGTCGTCAATTGTGCCTCTGGTATATCCAACTTATCCATCCTTGATCAGAGCGACTGCTTCTGATCCTTTGTTTTGGAAATCGAAATTCCTTTATTATCTAAGCATCGAATCATTCCGATGTTCTATAATATGATGCCCGTGCATTCTTCTTCCT
>NW_021185826.1:21194-21780 GCF_002162155.2 Triticum dicoccoides
CTTATCCTTGGGAAGGATATATCCCTGAATTATGTGACTAAGACACATTTTTCCTTTCCATCGCCTGATTAATCTGATAATCATATGTCCTTTCCATTGTTTGGTTTAACCTTTCTTGAGGACTATATGATCTAAGCAGTAATATTCTTCTGCTTATGTAAACACCTTGGTGTACGACCGTGTCAGTAAGACCCTGTTACTATTGTTGATGACATTTCGGTAACCACCGATGGACGAGAACCTTGCCTATTGGCCCGCCTCGTTCAACGAGCAGGAAAATGGTTCTCTTCGTCCCTCGCCCTTGGTACCGATGTTGTTGCCGACATAACCGACAGACTATCCTCTGGCATGCCTTGCTTACATGATCGTGCAAGATGTCACTGTCCTTCCTACTTTTAATCCACATGGTGGGCCCATAACCCACAGTTCCACAGGATCGAAACCTGACTCTCCTGTACCCCCCTATACCCAAGGTTGTTCCTCGCGCGTGGCCTCGTATGTAATTCATGAGCCACCTTCAATCTGGTATCAGACAAATACTTATTCTCGTGGCTTCGAACCCCTTTCACGCCACATATCAGACATC
>NW_021185826.1:23833-31993 GCF_002162155.2 Triticum dicoccoides
GTCGCCGGCGCCCCCCCGGTGACCAAATGGTCACGGGGCCGAGCCCGTGGTGCTCAGCGCGCCGCGCGACCCCCCCTCGGCCCCCGTAGCGCGCTGTCGACGAAGACCCGAACCACCCCGCCGCCTCCGCCGCTCGCCGGCGCCGTTTCCGGCCGAGTCCGGCCGTGGCCTTGCCACCAATGGACGCGGCGTCCTCTCCCCATTCGAACGCACCCACCCGCGGCCCCTTTTGGCCGCCGGGCGACGATTCCGGCGAAGTCCGGCGCCCCCTCCGCCGCGGACGCCCACCGGAGCCCCCAATGCCGGCTGCCGACGTGGCCGACACGGGGCCACCCCTGGGTCACTGAACCGTGGGCCCTAGGGGCCCGGCCGGTCTGTTGACTCGGTCAGCCAGGCTGACTGGACCGGCCCCTGCCTATGACATGGGGGCCCCACCCCCAGAACGTTTAAAAAAAAGAAAAAGGAAAAAGGAATTTAGATAAATATAATTAATAAAAATAATAATGAATAAAATTAATTAAATAATTAATTAGTTAAGTAAATAATTAATTTAATTAATCCTGATTAATTAAACCTAATGACTAATTAACCTAATTAACTACTATTAATTAATCTTAACTAAGATAATTAGTTAACAGTCACTAACGAACGGGACCCACCTGTCAGGTTGACCAAGTCAACCCTGTCGACTGCTGACGTCAGCATGACATCATGCTGACGTCATAAATTCATTTTTCGAATTAATTAATTAATTAATTAAATTCCAGAAATTAATAAAATCTTTAGAAAATCATATCTTTTAATCCGTAACTCGGATTAAAATATTTTCAACATGAAAGTTGCTCAGAACGACGAGACGATTCCGGATACGCAGCCCGTTCGTCCACCACACACCCCTAACATATCAAACACGCAACTTTCCCCCTCCGGTTCATCTGTCCGAAAACACGAAACACCGGGAACACTTTCCCGGATGCTTTCCCCCTTCGTCGGTATCACCTACTACCGTGTTAGAACACGTCTAGCTCTGCTTGTTGTCCTGTTATGCACTTGATTGCTATGTATTTACTGTTTCTCCCCCCTCTTCTCTCCGGTAGACCCCGTGACGATGCGGATGCCCCTGTGGTCGACTACATCACCGACGACCCCTCTCTCTCTTGCCAGAGCAACTAGGCAAGCCCCCCCCTTGATCACCAGATATCGCCTACTCTTCTCTATACTGCTTGCATTAGAGTAGTGTAGCATGTTACTACTTTCGTTAATCCTATTCTGATGCATAGCCTGACATTGTCGCTACATCTGTTGATACCTTACCTGCAATCCTAAATGCTTAGTATAGGATGCTAGTTTATCATCATTGGCCCTACATTCTTGTCAGTCTGCCTTGCTATACTATCGGGCCGTGATCACTTGGGAGGTGATCACGGGTATATACTATACATACATACATACTATACAGATGGTGACTAAAGTCGGGTCAGCTCGAAGAGTACCCGCGAGTGATTCACGGATTGGGGGCTGAAAGGACCTTTGTCCCGATGGCCCTCTGTGTGGACCTTTATGGCGGAGCGACAGGGCAGGTTGAGACCGCCTAGGAGAGAGGTGGGCCTGGCCCTGTTCGGCGTTCGCGGACACTTAACACGCTTAACGAGATCTTGGTATTTGATCTGAGTCTGGCTACGAGCCTATACGCACTAACCATCTATGTGGGAGTAGTTATGGGTATCCCGACGTCGTGGTATCAGCCGAAGCACTTCAGACGTCAGCGACGGAGCAGCGCGCGCCGGATTGGAACGTAAGCCTGCTCTTGTATTAAGGGGGCTAGTTCTGCTTTCGGCCGCGTACGCAACGTGCAGGTGTGCTATGGGCGATGGGCCCAGACCCCTGTGCGCTTAGGTTTAGACTGGCGTGCTGGCCTCTCTGTTGAGCCTAGGTGGGGCTGCGACGTGTTGATCTTCCGAGGCCGGGCATGACCCAGGAAAGTGTGTCCGGCCAAATGGGATCGAGCGTGTTGGGCTATGTGGTGCACCCCTGCAGGGAAGTTAATCTATTCAAATAGCCGTGATCTTCGGTAACAGGACGACTTGGAGTTGTACCTTGACCTTATGACAACTAGAACCGGATACTTAATAAAACACACCCTTCCAAGTGCCAGATACAACCGGTGGTCGCTCTACCTCAGGGATATGAGGAGGGGATCGCCGGGTAGGATTATGCTATGAGATGTTACTTGGAGATCCTACTTGGAGGACGTCGACCTACCCTCTTCTGCCTGTTGCAAGACGAAGGTGACCAGAAGCGTAGTCTTCGATAAGACTAGCTATCCCCCTCTTATTCTGGCATTCTGCAGTTCAGTCCACTGATATGGCCTCCTTACACATATACCCATGCATATGTAGTGTAGTTCCTTGCTTGCGAGTACATTGGATGAGTACTCACGGTTGCTTTCTCCCCCCTTTCTCCCGTTTCCTTTCTTTCTGGTTGTCGCAACCAGATGCTGGAGTCCAGGAGCCAGACGCCACCGTCGACGACGACCCCTACTACACTGGAGGTGCCTACTACTACGTGCTGCCCGCTGATGACGACCAGGAGTAGTTTAGGAGGATCCCAGGCAGGAGGCCTGCGCCTCTTTCGATCTGTATCCCAGTTTGTGCTAGCCTTCTTAAGGCAAACTTGTTTAACTTATGTCTGTACACAGATATTGTTGCTTCCGCTGACTCGTCTATGATCGAGCACTTGTATTCGAGCCCTCGAGGCCCCTGGCTTGTATTATGATGCTTGTATGACTTATTTTATTTGTAGAGTTGTGTTGTGATATCTTCCCGTGAGTCCCTGATCTTGATCGTACACATTTGTGTGCATGATTAGTGTACGATTGAATCGGGGGCGTCACAAGCGTAGTCTTCGACAGGATTAGCTATCCCCCTCTTATTCTGGCATTCTGCAGTTCAGTCCACTGATATGGCCTCTTTACACATATACCCATGCATATGTAGTGTAGCTCCTTGCTTGCGAGTACTTTGGATGAGTACTCACGGTTGCTTTCTCCCCCCTTTTTCCCCTTTCCTTTCTTTCTGGTTGTCGCAACCAGATGCTGGAGTCCAGGAGCCAGGAGCCAGCGTCGACGACGACTACTACATTGGAGGTGCCTACTACTACGTGCAGGCTGACGACGGCGACCAGGAGTAATTAGGAGGATCCCAGGCAGGAGGCCTGCGCCTCTTTCGATCCGTATCCCAGTTTGTGCTAGCCATCTTATGGCAACTTGTTTAACTTATGTCTGTACTCAGATATTGTTGCTTCCGCTGACTCGTCTATGATCGAGCACTTGTATTCGAGCCCTCGAGGCCCCTGGCTTGTATTATGATGCTTGTGTGACTTATTTTATTTATAGAGTTGTGTTGTGATATCTTCCCGTGAGTCCCTGATCTTGATCGTACACATTTGCGTGCATGATTAGTGTACGATTGAATCGGGGGCGTCACAAGTTGGTATCAGAGCCGACTGCCTGTAGGAATCCCCCTTTCCAACTCCTTGGCCGAAGTCGAGTCTAGTCGTTGAAAAACTTTTACTAACATGGCTGTGTGGCCCATGGGCCCACGTCGCCATCGGGAGGTATTAGGATCTTTTATTCCTCGACCTTTACTCTGGGATTCTGAACCCTCTTCTATTCGGGTTAAACGATTTTTACTAAAAACTAACTTTAGGTTCTCGAAAATACTTTCTCCCGGAGAGCCCCTTCAGTCCAGATGGTCACCGACTGCACCAGAAGATTTCAGAGATACTCTTTGATATTCTCTCGAGACTTTGTGCCCATCACTTTTGCTATTCCCGACCACCGATAAATCCTTATGGATAACTACTTACACTTGCCATTCTTACGATCATTCCCCATTGTTCTTGTTATTACAAGATACCCGAAGTTTTCTCTATTGTTCCGAGAATACTTCGTGCCTACTGCCTAGCAGTTCTTTGCCACATGAATACCCCTTCAAATAAATCGCCGCACTTGTCAAGTATCCGCTCATCCCCAGTTGTTCATGAGTTTCACAAAAGTCTTCAAAATACTATTCGATCTTCCGAAAATCCTCTGGAGCCTTTGGCTCTTGAAATTCTTGTTTGCTCGCATTATGGTTAATCCCATAAGTCTCGTAGTCTTAATGACATTCCTTGTCATTATCATTTTGAGTCTGTTGACTCAATATGTTTGCGAATGCACGCAATCATCATTGATCCTTATAAATTACTTCTCCGGCTAAGCTGCCATTCTTTTAACTGGAATTGGTTCTCGACCAATCCAATTGTCATTGATTGTACCCTAAGGGTATTCAACTTATCCATCCCTACTCAGAGCATTGCTTCTGATCCCTTGATTTGGAAATCATAATTCCTTTGCATTTGACAATTGAGTTAGTCAGTTGTTTCTATAATCTGATCTCCTTGCAATCTTCTTCCTCTAGTTGAGTACCGATGCTCATGTCAGATCCCTTGTGGACCACCAGATCCTTTGTTGGATTTTATCTGACAACGCCCTTCATATTCAATAACCTTGTGAGCCTTTTCTCTGATACATAATGCCTTTGGTAAATTGTATCCTCTGCTTTCTCAACCATGCTCTGCCTTTGAGCTTGAGTTAATTACTTCTAAAGATTTGGTATATGATTCTAAGATGCCCCAATGGGTTGAACCTATGCCTTCCTTAATAGGTGTGAACTCGAAAGTTTTCACGAGTCGTACTCTTCTGGTATTTTGCCAGATAAAATTTCAAAACTACAACTTCATTGAGCGCGAGAAGTGAATGAAAGGTTGTGCATTGGAGAAGTGGGAGTCGACCTTGAACTTGTGTTCATGCCCATGGACACGATGTAGATCTTATCATTAAAGCTTCTCTTAAATGAATTATTCCTTGGTATAAGTTCATCTTATATCTAGGATCCGGCCTTCTGCAATCGTGGTTCCGACCATGATTGTTCTTCTTTGATCTCTTTTCTCGAACAAGTTAAAACAATTGTCTTCTATGGATCAATACACCAGTCCAACCTTTACTTTGATCTGTCGTCGAGTATTACCCCCCTGGTATCTCGAGATTATCATGGAACTGCATAACTTTTTATGAGTTCTTCATCAAGTGCTACCTTCCCACCGATTCCAATTTTTTGTGGGCACTGAGTTATTGAACACTCAAAGACACCGATAACTGAACCGAGTCCGCTTTTCGGTTCAACAACTCTTCAGTAAGCTTCTATAAGTATGAGTTTGTACCCGATCACGCCATTCCTAGCCTGTTTGGCTATATCATTGTCGTGACGATTCTAACTATGCTACCTGGTCCTTATTCTCGGAGCACCAATTTTCGACGATGAACTAACCTTATGTCGATCCTCATCGTCATATCATTTCGCCTTGAACAACAAGCTTGGTTTCGAGTTTGTGTCGTAACTGTGGTTCCAATAACCTCTTGCTCATCATTCCTTTGACTTGATGTCGTCGCTGATTGACTACATCTGCATGAAATCTCTCGACAATTGTGTCGTGATCATCATCAACCTTATGAGCTCTTCCAGGAATTCAATTGAATTCATGATGGGTAATACCATCCTTGCCCCTCGATGATTCCTGTTCTCATCACCACTTTATTGCCTTTCGTTCAACACAACTTGTTCGTGTTTTGTGTAAACCTTGAGATCACTGCTACCCAGTAGTTGATCTTCCTTACCTCGGAAGTATTACCATCTCTTTTTGTCAAGAATGTGGTGAGAATTTCACCACCTCTTAATAATTCTTGATATCATAATACTACTTGCCATCTTCGTTCATTCCTTGGTCCCCGTATTGTTTCCAACCGGAATACCGACAATGGAGCTATGACGTGTGAATTCAAAACTTCTAGCAACCCTATTTCTTTGAAGTGAATGGGCGATAGTTCATTCTAAGTCCTTCGCTAATTGAATCACCATTCTGACATTGGTCGTGCAACCCAACCCATATTTCGGGCGCACCTTTCAACCAATGTTTAATTGTGTATGTTTTCCTCGAGCATACTTCCCTATATCATTTGATCTGACAAATGGTATCTCCTTGTTCACTTAATGGTGGAAATCCATCTTTTGGGAATCTCGGTGAATTGCCGTTGAGTTCACCAGACACCTCCTTGTCCTCTCCTTGGGTTAATGATGAACTCTTGTTAACGGAAGTAACTTCATAGTTCATTTCCCGAGAATCTTTCAGTGTCATCCCGTCAATTGGTGTTGCACCTTCCTTCTCAGGCATCCTGAGCCTGAGGTATCCTGACACCAATCATACCTGAATCTCCGTCAGATATGATGGTTAGGACAGCTTTCCAAGAGTTATGATATTGATCCTTTGATGACCCAGTAACATGATGTCATGCCTAGCACCCCCCCCCCCCGGCTGGAGGACCTATCATTATAGATTCCTTTCAGCAAGGTTATCCATTCACCCATGAGGAAATTGTAAGACTTATTCTACAAGTTGTTCCTGATGGATCCTTCGTGTTTCCAGAGTCTGATCTTCACATGAAGACCATGTCAATGCTATCTCGAAGCATGTCTATGGTACTCCAATTTTCAACAAGAACATTTGAAACCCAATGTTAAATGTTTCCTGCCCAATTATCCAAACACCGTTGAATGGGTAATGTCATGAAAATTTCTCTTCCCTTTCCTAAAGGGGTTTTCTACACTATATCCCGTCATGAATATCATGCGTTGCTTGCCCTTGGGAAGGATATACCCCCTGATATATGTGTTTAAACACATTTTCCTTTTCATTGTTCTGTTTAATCTGATAATCTTATTTTCCTTTCCATTGGTTGGTTTAACCTTTCTTGAGGTCTATATAATCTAAGCAGTATTATTCTCCTGCTTATGTAAACACCTCGGTGTACAACTCTGTCAGTAAGACCCTGTTGAAATTGTCGATAGCATTCCGGTCACCACCGATGGACGAGAACTCTGCCTATTGGTCCGCCTCGTTCAATGAACAGGAAAATGGTTCTCTTCGTCCCTCGCCCCTGGTACCGACATTGTGCCGACATAACTGATAGGCTACCCTCTGACATGCCTTGCTATTGTGACCGTGCGAGATGTCACCGCTCCTATTTTTAACCCACATGGTGGGCCCATAACCCACAGTTCCACAGGATCGAAACCTGACTCTCATGTACACCCCCTGTTCCCAAAGTTATTCCTCACGCGTGGCCTCGTGTGTAATTCACGAGCCACCTTCTAATGAGATCATCAATTTGGTATCAGACGCAATACTTATTCCCATTGCTCTGAACCCCTTTCACACTTCGCTTCAGGCAACGAACGATTACCTATGCGCTTGAAACTTCTATTTTGCACCTTCTTGCTATGCTCTCGATATTGTCTTAAATTTCAATTCGAGAGTTACTTTCCGCCACCTTCCTCGTTGTTGTCTACCAGATAATCTACCCTGCAGAGATCCATTCTTCGGTATACCCCCTTAATCTTTCGTTAGTACGATGAAATTTCCGAAGAAAGGATGATGACTTCATCATGATGACCTGAAGCAGAGAAAGGAAGACATCAATATAATGGTTCGACCTCTTCGAGAAGAGCAACCAAGACTGAGAAGATCCGTTAGCATTTCATAATTAGATCCCTCCCCCTTACTCCTGCTCCTAAATCTCGGGACGAGATTTCTTGTAGTGGAGGAGAATTGTGACGCCCGGATAATCAAGCTACAGTAACCTATGCTAATGACACCACATCACCTCCGTTACTGTCGCTAATCTCGCGTTAGTTCGAAAACGATTCAAATTCAAATTTGAGATTTAGGCGAACAACAAAAGTTTTCAAACATTAAAACTAAAATGTCCAAAATGTGTCAAATAAATCATGGGTAATACTAGTGGAGAAATCACAAATTTTATAAAATGTTTAAAGGCTCTAAACTAATTAAAATAGCAGCTATAACAATTAATTAAATGCCTTTTAAAAATAATAATAATACAAACTATTTTAATTAGGTGTCAAACTTTTGGGGCAGTAGAATAAATTATAACATTAAATTAGGAGTTGTACTTATATTTTATAAAACAGAAATTAAAAGAAAATAGATAAAGAAAAGAAAACAGAAAACAAAGCTAAAAAAAAGGAGAAAGCAAACCCCCCC
>NW_021185826.1:32928-41017 GCF_002162155.2 Triticum dicoccoides
ACCCCCACCACCCCGACGCTCGAAACCCCCTCGCCCGCGACCGCGCGAGCCCCGCCGTGGCCGCGCACGCCGGCCCCCGCCGTGAGCCTCGCTCAATCCCCGTCTCCCTCCCAGCGCCGCCACACGCAACACAAACACACACACGCATCGTCCCAGGGAGATGGGCGCCCCTATTCGATTCCTCCTCCCGCACGCCCGCGGCCGATGCAAGGCGCCGCCGGCGCCCCTCCTCCCGGACTCGTCCGCGCCCCTCCTCTCCCTTGCGCGGCGCCCACCTGAAGCCGTGCCCTCGTCCCCGTCGCCTCAACCACGCCTCCCTCGCCGGACCACCTCAACGGCCTGCCTCCTCGCCGCCCCGTCATCGCCGCCTCCACCCCGACTCCGTCGCCCGAAGCCGTCCCGGAGCGCCTTCGCTGGACCTCCCCACCGGAATGCCTTCCCACCGTCGCTCGTCCCCATCCTCCTCCTCGTCGGACGCCATCGAGCCACGCCGCCCCTTCCCTGCATCGAACGTGAGCACCGCCCCGTGCTCCCTCTCCCCCCGTACTGAATGCGTCGCACTCGTCGTGGCCCTACTCAGCGTCCTTGCCTCCACCCACGCCCACGAGCGCTCGCGCTCGTCGCGCTCACCGCGGCCTTGTCCCGCCCGCGCCCATACATCGCGCCTACACGCCGCTCACCCGCGTGTGCGCGGCCTCGCCTCACCGGCAATGCAGCCTCGCTGGTCCGCGCCCCCTGACCACCAGTCGCGCCGGCCCCCTTCCTTCCCCACTCGCCGCGTCGGGCGCCGGCGCCCACGCGCCCGCTCCGGCCCCATTCCGGCCTTGCCTCGTTACCGGGCAGGGCTGCGGCTTCGCCCGCACCCGCCTGCCTGTATGCCCGTTAAGGCCCTGTGCCTATGACCAGTGGGCCCCAGTCCCAGAACGTTTTGTTAAAAAAAAGGAATTAAAAATAATATATAAAATAAATAAAATAAATAAATAGATAATAATTAATTAATTAATTAATTAATTAAGGAATAAATTAAGTTAATTAATCATAATTACATTAACCTAACTAACTAATTAGTTTAATTAAACAGTAGTTAGATTAGTTAAACACTAATTAGACTAAACAGTCAATGACTAGTGGGACCCACACGTCAGTTGACCAGTCAACACCTCTGTTGACTGCTGATGTCATGCTGACGTCATGATGACGTCAGCAAATACTGTTTTGGATAATGTTGAATTTAAATAATTAATTAAATTCCAGAAATTAATAAAATCTTTAGAAAATCATATCTTTTAATCCGTAACTCGGATTAAAATATTTTCAACATGAAAGTTGCTCAGAACGATGAGACGATTCCGGATACGCAGTCCGTTCGTCCGCCACACACCCCTAACCTATCGAACTCGCAACTTTCCCCCTCCGGTTCATCTGTCCGAAAACGCGAAACACCGGGAATACTTTCCCGGATGTTTCCCCCCTTCGTCGGTATCACCTACTACCGCGATTGGGCACACCTAGCATCGTAACTTGTCATGTCATGCATCGATATGCATTTGTTTGCATTGTATTCATTGTTTCTTCCCCCTCTTCTCTCTGGTAGACTACGAGACCGACGCTGCTGCTGCCCAGTTCGACTACGGAGTTGACGACCCCTCCTTCTTGCCAGAGCAACCAGGCAAGCCCCCCCCCTTGATCACCAGATATCGCCTATTCTCCTCTATACTGCTTGCATTAGAGTAGTGTAGCATGTTACTGCTTTCGTTAATCCTATTCTGATGCATAGCCTGACATTGTCGCTACATCTGTTGATACCTTACCTGCAATCCTAAATGCTTAGTATAGGATGCTAGTTTATCATCATTGGCCCTACATTCTTGTCAGTCTGCCTTGCTATACTATCGGGCCGTGATCACTTGGGAGGTGATCACGAGTATATACTATACATACATACATACTATACAGATGGTGACTAAAGTCGGGTCAGCTCATTGAGTACCCGCAAGTGATTCTGACGAGGGGGCTGAAAGGACAGGTGGCTCCATCCCGGTAGAGGTGGGCCTGGGTTCCCGACGGCCCTCGACTGTTACTTTGTGGCGGAGCGACAGGGCAGGTTGAGACCACCTAGGAGACAGGTGGGCCTGGCCCTGTTCGGCGTTCGCGGATACTTAACACGCTTAACGAGATCTTGGTATTTGATCTGAGTCGGCTACGAGCCTATACGCACTAACCATCTACGTGGGAGTAGTTATGGGTATCCCGACGTCGTGGTATCAGCCGAAGCACTTCAAACGTCAGCGACGGAGCGGCGCGCGCCGGATTGGACTGGAACGCCTGCTAGGCTAGGTCTGCTTCCGGCCGCCCACGCAACGTGCAGGTGTGCTCAGGGTGATGGGCCCAGACCCCTGCGCGCTTAGGTTTAGACCGGCGTGCTGGCCTCTCTGTTGTGCCTAGGTGGGGCTGCGACGTGTTGATCTTTCGCGGTCGGGCATGACCCAGGAAAGTGTGTCCGGCCAAATGGGATCAAGCGTGTTGGGTTATGTGGTGCACCCCTGCAGGGAAGTTAATCTATTCGAATAGCCGTGATCTTCGGTAACAGGACGACTTGGAGTTGTACCTTGATCTTATGACAACTAGAACCGGATACTTAATAAAACACACCCTTCCAAGTTCCACAGACAACCCGGTGATCGCTTTTCCGCAGGGCGACGAGGAGAGGATCGCCGGGTAGGATTATGCTATGCGATGCGACTGGAGATGCACTTGGAGATGCTACCTGGATATGCTACTTGGAGATGCTACTTGGAGGACTTCAATCTACTCTCTTCTACATGCTGCAAGACGGAGGCTGCCAGAAGCGTAGTCTTCGATAGGATTAGCTATCCCCCTCTTATTCTGGCATTCTGCAGTTCAGTCCACTGATATGGCCTCTTTACACATATACCCATGCATATGTAGTGTAGCTCCTTGCTTGCGAGTACTTTGGATGAGTACTCACGGTTGCTTTCTCCCCCCTTTTTCCCCTTTCCTTTCTTTCTGGTTGTCGCAACCAGATGCTGGAGTCCAGGAGCCAGGAGCCAGCGTCGACGACGACTACTACATTGGAGGTGCCTACTACTACGTGCAGGCTGACGACGACGACCAGGAGTAGTTAGGAGGATCCCAGGCAGGAGGCATGCGCCTCTTTCGATCTGTATCCCAGTTTGTGCTAGCCATCTTATGGCAACTTGTTTAACTTATGTCTGTACTCAGATATTGTTGCTTCCGCTGACTCGTCTATGATCGAGCACTTGTATTCGAGCCCTCGACGCCCCTGGCTTGTATTATGATGCTTGTATGACTTATTTTATTTGTAGAGTTGTGTTGTGATATCTTCCCGTGAGTCCCTGATCTTGATCGTACACATTTGCGTGCATGATTAGTGTACGATTGAATCGGGGGCGTCACACATGACGTCTTCCATGTGTCGCAACTTCGTCGGTGCTTCAAGGATCCGGAACGTGAAGTGGATCCGGAATTGATTGAAGTTCAAGATGATCTCACATACAAGGAGCATCCGATCTGCATTCTTGAAGAAGCTGAACGTCGAACCCGCCAGAAGGTTACTAAGTTCCTCAAGGTGCAATGGTCGAATCATACTAAAGACGAAGCCACTTGGGAACGCGAAGATAACCTCCGGGCTGAATACCCCGATCTTTTCCCTTCTACCTCTTAATTCTCGGGACGAGAATTTCTTTTAGAGGAGGAGAGTTGTAACACCCCGGTGTAACGATGCTACAGTAACCCCTGGGGTTAAGTTAATCTTTTTGCTAAACATGTGCCTGATCATTATTGTCTCATGTTCTTTCACATTCCAGTTGAATTCAAATTCAAATTTTGTCTGAAATTCAAAATGCTCAGACATGAAAACAAAAATGTTCATCATGTGCAGAATAATCCACAACTAATATTGGTGGTGAACCAACATTTTTGCAAAAAGGTTTGAGTGGCCTAAGCTACTTCAAACAGTGGCCTAAGAAATAAATTAAATGCCTTTTTAATTTATGAAAATGGCAAACTATTTCTAAAGCCTAACAATCTTTTTTTGGCAGTGCCTAATAATTCTTTGAGATTGTTTTGGCCAGTGGCATAATTTTGCAAAGTCAATTGTGGCAAAAAGAAAATGCAAAAGCTGCTGGAAAAGAAAAACAAAAAAAACAAAGAAAAGGAAAAGCCCCCCCCCCCTCAACGGGCCGACTGGCCAGCTGGCCACCGTGCCCCCCTATGGGCCTCGGCCCACCTCAACCAGCCGGTCCAGCTCCCCGCATCGCTCTCCCCTCCCTCCTGTTCCCCCGGTGCGCACCGCTACAGGGGCGCGTCGCCGCCCGACCACCTCGCCGGCAACGTCGCGGGTGGATAAGGGCCCCTCCCCTCGACGCCTCGACCTCCTCCCCACCTACCTCCACCCACTCCCCTGCTCGCCCTCTCCGCTCTCTCCCTCACTCTCCAGATCCCCTCCCCACCTCAACCGAGCGCCGCCGTCGCCATGGCTGTGCCGTAGCCGCGGCCACCGCCTACCCTGCGCCTCGCCAGAAGGTCCAGGAGGCTCGCCGTCGACGCCTCCTTCGACTACCTCACCGGAACGAGGCGGGGAAGCCCCATCAGCGTCGCCATCGTCCTGTCTTCCCCAACGGTCCCCGCCACCACTCGTCGGCGATTCGTCGCCCCCAGCACCGGCCCGACCTCCCTCGAGCCCCCTGCCACCCCACTACAGCTCCCGGTGAGCCACCACGTCTCTCCCCTCGCTCCCTCGCACGGATCCATCACCGTAGCCTCCGCGCCATTTTGCCCGAATGGAGCTCCGCCACCGTGGATGCTGCTATCGCCACAGGCGTTGTCGAGCTCGGCTGAGCTCGCAGTCGTGCCCGCCGTAACCGTAGGATTCGAATGTGCCACTCGCTCCCCTCCCGTTGCTCCTTAGCCACGTCCTCGACATCGCCTGTTTTCCGGCCGCCGCCTTTGCTCGTCGCCACCGTCTCCACGGGCCACTTCAGGTCGTGCCACCGCCACCAAACGATGCGGAGTTGAACGCCCGTTCCAATGCACCCAACCGCGCGCAAAACGAGCCACCACAGCGCGTTTCCGAGCTCGCCGGAGCTCACAGCTGCGTTACGGGCTTGCCAGAGTAACTCCGGCGGCCGGCGCTGATGTGGCGCCTATGTGGCAACCCCTTGGGTCACTGGCAGCTGGGCCCGGCGGTCCCAGTTGACTAGGTCAATGACTGACTGGGCAGCTCCAGTCACTGACTGGTGGGCCCCAGTTGACTGGTCAACTGGTCAGCCGACCGCTGACGTTATGCTTACGTCATGCTGACGTCATTTTATCCTTTCTGTTAATTTAAATAAATCCAGAAAATGGTTTAATCTTTAAAAATTCATAGAAAATAAACCGTAGCTCGGATGAAAATGTTTTCTATATGAAAGTTGCTCAGAAAAATCCAACGAATCCGAATATGCGGTCCGTTCATCTGTCACATGCCCCTAGCATGCTGAACATGGAACTTTCCCCCTCCGGTCATCTGTCTGATACAGGTCCGGAACCGGGAACACCTTCCCGGCTGATTTCCCCCTTCACCTATAACGTCTAGGACCGCGTTAGAGCATGCTTAGCGCTACGTATCGTCATGTCATGCTTAGTGTTACCTCTGTTTGCTATGTATTTACTGTTTCTTCCCCCTCTTCTCTCCGGTAGACCCCGAGGCCGCTGATGCCCCGGTGATCGACTACGTCGTCGACAACGATCCCCTCCTTGCCAGATCACACAGGCAAGCCCCCCTTTGATCATCCCGATATCGCCCATTCCATTCTCTCATGCTTGCATTAGATTTTGCTATTGTTATTGTTTGCTCCTATTCTGATGCATAGCCTCCTTTTGTAACCTGCTTATTGTTACCTTACCGGCTTATCCTAAACTGCTTAGTATAGGTTGGTTAGTGATCCATCAGTGAGCCCCACCTTGTCCTTGTTGCCCCTCCTTCATCATTGAAGACCCGATCAACGGGATCGAAGACCAGGCCCCGGCACCGCACATCACTTTCCCCTTAGTTGCTCGACACTACTGGGATACTATCGAGTGCCGAGGGTGAGACCTCTACAACACTTCTGATGTTAACCCTGTAGTGTAGCTATTCGGTCGTGGTCATCGAGGGTGATTTCCTCTTTAACCACTTCCGATACGACTCTGTCGTGCAACCCCTCAAGTGTGAACCTCGAGGGTGATTCCTCTACGTTCACCTTGATGATTACATTGAGTGGAACCCACCGAGGGTGATTCCTAGGGTTTTCCTCTTGATGTTTGGACACACGGATACTTGGACTTTACAACTGTTACTTGGAAAGTGATGTGAAGACGGGTTGACCTGGAAGGTGCCTGTGAGATAATTACGAGGTGTGGCCGGGCATTCTTAGCCCTTGCCGCAAGTCCTCGAGACGGGGCAACGGGGTCACCTCTTTCGTGAGTCTCTGCTTGTTACCGCGCGTTCCTAATCCACTACGATTTGGATATTTGATCCTAGGGGCCTCTGGCCTGATAGCACTAACCATCACGTGGGCATAGTATGGGCGTTCTGCGTCGTATACATCAGCCAAAGCTTAATAGACGTCAGCGACTGAGTGGTGCGCGCCGGGTTGGACTGCGCAAGCGCCTGCCTTGTTGAAGGAGGTAGCTAGGTCTGCTCACCGGCCGCGTACGCAACGTGCAGGAGTTTCCGGGGAGATGGCCCATGACCCCTGGGGGCATAGGTTTAGTCCGGCGTGCTGACCTCTCTGTTAAGTCTAGGTCGGGTTGCGGCGTATTGTTTGGTCGAGGCCGGGCATGACCCTGGAAAGTGTGTCCGGCCGGAGTTAAGCGAGCGTGGTGGGTAAGTTGGTGCACCCCTGCAGGGAAGAAAACATCTATCGATAGCCTGTCCTATGGTAACGGACACTTGGAGTTGTATCCCGATCGATACAACTAGAACTGGATACTTGTGATGAGAACTGGATGGTGATGAGGATTTGATTGTGATGATAACTGGATAGTATGGCTCTGGGATTGCTTTCTCGCAGGGAGTCGAGAAAGGATCTCTGGCCAAGGTTGATAACACTACTACCACTTTACTTTATGCTACTCTACTCCCTCTTGTTTGCTGCAAGATGGTGGTTTCCAGAAGATGCTAGTCTTCGATAGGACTAGACCTTCTCTCTATTCTGGCATTTCTGCAGCCCAGTCCACATATACAGCCTTCCTTTGATAATGTTGCATATGTAGTGTAGATCCTTGCTTGCGAGTACTTTGGATGAGTACTCACGGTTGCTTTGCTCCCTCTTTTTCCCCTTCTTTCTTCTTTCTGGTTGTTGCAACCAGATGGTGGAGTCCAGGAGCCAGATGCCACCTTTGACGACTGCTGCTACCCCGAGGGTGCCTACTACCACGTGACGGACGCCGACGACCAAGAGTAGTTAGGAGGCTCCCAGGCAGGAGGCCTTGCCTTTTCGATCGTTGTTGTTTTGTGCTAGCCTTCTTAAGGCAAACTTGTCTAACTCATGTCTGTACTCAGATATTGTCGCTTCCGCTGACTCGTTTGATTTCAAGCTGATGTATTCGAGCCCTCGAGGCCCCTGGCTTGTAATATAAAGCTTGTATTATTTTAATTTGTGTCTAGAGTTGTGTTGTGATATCTTCTCCTGAGTCCTTGATCTTGATCATACACATTTGCGTGTATGATTAGTGTACGATTGAATCGAGGGCGTTACATTCTTCTTCTTCTTCTTCTTCTTCCTCCTATTCTTCTTATTCTTCTTCTTCTTATTCTTATCCTTCTTCTTCTTCTTCTTATTCTTCTTCTTCTTCTTATTCTTATTCTTCTTCTTCTTATTATTCTTATTCTTCTTCTTCTTATTATTCTTATTCTTCTTCTTATTCTTATTCTTCTTCTTAATCTTCTTCTTCTTCTTCTTCTTCTTCTTCCTATTCTTCTTCTTCTTATTCTTATTCTTCTTCTTCTCCCTCTTCTTCTTCTTCTTATTCTTCTTCTTCTTCTTCTTATTCTTATTCTTCTTCTTCTTATTATTCTTATTCT
>NW_021185827.1:0-1097 GCF_002162155.2 Triticum dicoccoides
CTTTTTTTTGTTAGTTTTGTTTTCTGTTTTTTTATATACTTTGCTTTCTTTTAGTTTCCTATTATTTTAGTTTTAGTAAATTACCAAAGTGGCACCTAAATAGGATTTTACAAATTATGCCACTGCCACAATAGTTTAATACTTATAACAATTTAGTTTTGAAAATGTTTATTATTTTTAAAGCATTAAAATAATTGTTTTTGCTACTCTTTTATTCATTTAACAGTATTTAAACATTTTATAAAAGTGTGGTTTCTCCACCATAATTATCTATGCAATATTTGGTTCACTCCGAACATTTTAGTTTTAATATTTGAAAACTTTTATTGTTTGCCTATCTTTGAATTTGAATTTGAATCGGTTTCGAACTAACTCGAGATTAGCAACTATAAACGAGGTGACGTGGCACCATTAGCAGAGGATCACTGTAGCTTAATTACCCGGGCGTCACACCAGCGTTGAAGAGAAGCGGGGCGGCGAGGCTCGGGGGCGACCCGTGGGGAGGAGATGAGGAGGCCACGGCGAGGTCGACCCGTGGGGAGGAGATGAAGAGAAGCGGGGCGGCGAGGCTCCAGAATAAATTAGTTTAATATTTTATAAAATTTCCAAAGGCATTTTATTAATTGTTTTGCTGCTGTTTTATCAACTTATAGTATTTAAACATTTTATGAAAGTGTGGTTCCTCCACCGTAGCTACTTCTGCACCGTTGGGCACAACCCGAACATTTTAGTTTTAAAGTTCGAAAATCTTGATGTTTGCCTTTTATTAAATTTTGAATTTGAATTGGTTTTTGAACTAACGCGGGATTATCAACAATAACTGCGGTGACGTGGCATCATTAACGGGGGATTACTGTAGCTAAATACCCGGGCGTCACACTTATTCTTCTTCTTCTTCTTCTTCTTCTTCTTCTTCTTCTTCTTCTTCTTCTTATTCTTATTCTTGTTCTTGTTTTTATTCTTCTCCTTATTCCTATTCTTGTTCTTATTCTTCTTCTTATTCTTCTTCTTATTCTTCTTCTTCTTCTTCTTCTTCTTCTTCTTCTTATTATTATTATTATTATTATTATTATTATTATTATTATTATTATTATTAT
>NW_021185827.1:2877-4307 GCF_002162155.2 Triticum dicoccoides
AGCAGGCTTACGTTCCAATCCGGCGCGCGCCGCTCCGTCGCTGACGTCTGAAGTGCTTCGGCTGATACCACGACGTCGGGATACCCATAACTACTCCCACGTAGATGGTTAGTGCGTATAGGCTCGTAGCCAGACTCAGATCAAATACCAAGATCTCGTTAAGCGTGTTAAGTATCCGCGAACGCCGAACAGGGCCAGGCCCACCTGTCTCCTAGGTGGTCTCAACCTGCCCTGTCGCTCCGCCACAAAGTAACAGTCGAGGGCCGTCGGGAACCCAGGCCCACCTCTACCGGGATGGAGCCACCTGTCCTTTCAGCCCCCGCGTCAGAATCACTTGCGGGTACTCAATGAGCTGACCCGACTTTAGTCACCATCTGTATAGTATGTATGTATGTATAGTATATACCCGTGATCACCTCCCAAGTGATCACGGCCCGATAGTATAGCAAGGCAGACTGACAAGAATATAGGGCCAATGATGATAAACTAGCATCCTATACTAAGCATTTAGGATTGCAGGTAAGGTATCAACAGATGTAGCGACAATGTCAGGCTATGCATCAGAATAGGATTAACGAAAGCAGTAACATGCTACACTACTCTAATGCAAGCAGTATAGAGGAGAATAGGCGATATCTGGTGATCAAAGGGGGGGCTTGCCTGGTTGCTCTGGCAAGAGAGAGGGGTCGGCAACTCCGTAGTCGAACTGGTCAGCAGCAGCGTCGGTCTCGCAGTCTACCGGAGAGAAGAGGGGGAAGAAATAATGAATACAGAGCAAACAAAGCATCACAAAATATAACAAGGCAATACGCGGTGTTCGGTGTGCCCTAACGCGGTAGTAGGTGATACCGTTGAAGGGGGGAAAACATCCGGGAAAGTATTCCCGGGGTTCCGTGTTTCCGGGCAGAGGAGCCGGAGGGGGAAAGTTGCGGGTTCGATAGGTTAGGGGGGTGTGGCGGACGAACGAACTGCGTATCCGGATTCGTCTCGTCGTTCTGAGCAAATTTCATGTAGAAAGTATTTTAATCCGAGTTACGGATTAAAAGATATGATTTTCTAAAGATTTTATTAATTTCTGGAATTTAATTAATTATTTAATTAATTCGAAAAACAGATTAATGACATCAGCATGATGTCATGCTGACATCAGCGGTCAACAGAGTTGACGTGGTCAACCTGACATGTGGGTCCAGTGGGACCCACCTGTCATTCTCTGTTTTGTTTAATTATAGATTAGTTAAATTAATTAGTGATTATGTTAATCTAATCAGGATTAATTAACTTAATTAATTACTTAATCAATTAATTAATTAATAATTAATTTTATTAAATCATTTTTATTTTTAATAATCATATTTACTATTTTTATTTATCTTATTTATTTATTTGTTTTATTAGTATTTTTTTTAAAGCGTTCTGGGGGCGGGCCC
>NW_021185827.1:4546-4856 GCF_002162155.2 Triticum dicoccoides
GCGTTGCGGCGCCCGACTGGGCGTTCGCCCCAAATTGGCGGCGAGGAGGTCCGGGGCATGGCCGGGCGGCCACCGGAGGGGAAACGCCGAGAGGGGGGAAGCAGCAGGGCGCGACGGCGGGGCGCTCGGGTGGAGTCGGCGAGGGGGCAGGTCAGGGAGCAAGGGGGTTCCGCCGGCGCGGTTCGGTAGCCGTGGACACCGGTCGACGAGCAGCGGCAGGCGGTGGGCGAGGTCATGGCCTCTCAGGCCGATGGCCTCGGCGAGTAGCACCACCAGGGACGCGCGGGGCGTGGCCAGTGCGAGCGCGCGG
>NW_021185827.1:12825-14162 GCF_002162155.2 Triticum dicoccoides
ATTATTATTCTTATTCTTCTTCTTCTTATTATTATTCTTATTCTTCTTCTTATTCTTATTCTTCTTCTTAAT
Organism: Triticum dicoccoides; assembly: GCF_002162155.2. NCBI lineage: Eukaryota > Viridiplantae > Streptophyta > Magnoliopsida > Poales > Poaceae > Triticum > Triticum dicoccoides. The sequence goes on from NW_021185827.1 coordinate 12,898, forward strand.
CTTCTTCTTCTTCTTCTGCTTCTTCTTCTTCTTCTTCTTCTTCTTCTTCTTCTTCTTCTTCTTCTTCTTTTTCCTATTCTTCTTCTTCTTATTCTTATTTTTATTCTTATTCTTCTTATTCTTATTCTTATTCTTATTCTTCTTCTTCTTCTTCTTCTTCTTCTTCTTCTTCTTCTTCTTCTTCTTCTTCTTCTTGTGACGCCCCCGATTTAATCGTACACTAATCATGCACGCAAATGTGTACGATCAAGATCAGGGACTCACGGGAAGATATCACAACACAACTCTAAAACATAAATAAGTCATACAAGCATCATAATAGAAGCCAGGGGCCTCGAGGGCTCGAATACAAGTGCTCGATCATAGACGAGTCAGCGGAAGCAACAATATCTGAGTACAGACATAAGTTAAACAAGTTGCCATAAGATGGCTAGCACAAACTGGGATACAGATCGAAAGAGGCGCAGGCCTCCTGCCTGGGATCCTCCTAAACAACTCCTGGTCGTCGTCGTCAGCCTGCACGTAGTAGTAGGCACCTCCAATGTAGTAGTCGTCGTCGACGCTGGCTCCTGGCTCTTGGATTCCAGCATCTGGTTGCGACAACCAGAAAGAAGGAAAGGGGAAAAAGTGGGGAGAAAGCAACCGTGAGTACTCATCCAAAGTACTCGCAAGCAAGGAACTACACTACATATGCATGGGTATATGTGTAAGGAGGCCATATCAGTAGACTGAACTGCAGAATGACAGAATAAGAGGGGGATAGCTAATCCTGTCGAAGACTACGCTTCTGGCAGCCTCCGTCTTGCAGCATGTAGAAGAGAGTAGATTGAAGTCCTCCAAGTAGCATCTCCATGTAGCATATCCAGGTAGCATCTCCAGTAGCATCGCATAGCATAATCCTACCCGGCGATCCTCTCCTCGTCGCCCTGTAGAAAAGCGATCACCGGGTTGTCTGTGGAACTTGGAAGGGTGTGTTTTATTAAGTATCCGGTTCTAGTTGTCATAAGGTCAAGGTACAACTCCAAGTCGTCCTGTTACCGAAGATCACGGCTATTCGAATAGATTAACTTCCCTGCAGGGGTGCACCACATAACCCAACACGCTCGATCCCATTTGGCCGGACACACTTTCCTGGGTCATGCCCGGCCTCGGAAGATCAACACGTCGCAGCCCCACCTAGGCAAAACAAAGAGGCCAGCACGCCGGTCTAAACCTAAGCGCACAGGGGTCTGGGCCCATCGCCCATAGCACACCTGCACGTTGCG
>NW_021185827.1:18238-40478 GCF_002162155.2 Triticum dicoccoides
TTCTTATTCTTATCCTTCTTCTTCTTATTATTCTTATTCTTATTCTTATTCTTATTCTTATTCTTAATCTTCTTCTTCTTCTTCTGCTTCTTCTTCTTCTTCTTCTTCTTCTTCTTCTTCTTCTTCTTCTTCTTCTTCTTCTTCTTCTTCTTCTTCTTCTTCTTCTTCTTCTTCTTCTTCTTCTTCTTCTTCTTCTTCTTCTTCTTCTTCTTCTTCTTTGTGACGCCCTCGATTCAATCGTACACAAATCATACACGCAAATGTGTACGATCAAGATCAAGGACTCACGGGAGATATCACAACACAACTCTAGACACAAATTAAAATAATACAAGCTTTATATTACAAGCCAGAGGCCTCGAGGGCTCGAATACATAAGCTCGATAACACATGAGTCAGCGGAAGCAACAATATCTGAGTACAGACATGAGTTAGACAAGTGTCTTAAAAAGGCTAGCACAAAAGTATCTACGATCGAAAAGGCAAGGCCTCCTGCCTGGGAGCCTCCTAACTACTCTTGGTCGTCGGCATCCGTCACGTGGTAGTAGGCACCCTCGGGGTAGCAGCAGTCGTCAAAGGTGGCACCTGGCTCCTGGACTCCACCATCTGGTTGCAACAACCAGAAAGAAGAAAGAAGGGGGAAAAGGGGAAGCAAAGCAACCGTGAGTACTCATCCAAAGTACTCGCAATCAAGGATCTACACTACATATGCAACATTATCAAAGGAAGGCTGTATATGTGGACTGGGCTGCAGAAATGCCAGAATAGAGGGAAGGCCTAGTCCTATCGAAGACTAGCATCTTCTCCAACCCACCATCTTGCAGCAACAGGAGGGAGTAGAGTAGCATAAAGTAAAGCGGTAGTAGTGTTGTCAACCTCGGCCAGAGATCCTTTCTCGACTCCCTGTGAGAAAGCAATCCCAGAGCCATACTATCCAGTTATCATCACAATCAAATCCTCATCACCATCCAGTTCTCATCACAAGTATCCAGTTCTAGTTGTATCGATCGGGATACAACTCCAAGTGTCCGTTACCGTAGGACAGACTATGCATAGATTAGTTCTTCCCTGCAGGGGTGCACCAACTTACCCACCACGCTCGATTGACTCCGGCCGGACACACTTTCCTGGGTCATGCCCGGCCTCGGCCAAACAATACGCCGCAACCCGACCTAGGCTTAATAGAGAGGTCAAGCACGCCGGACTAAACCTATGCCCCCAGGGGTCATGGGCCATCTCCCCGGAAACTCCTGCACGTTGCGAACGCGGCCGGTGAGCAGACCTAGCTACCTCCCTAAAAAGGCAGGAGCTTACCAGTCCAACCCGGCGCGCGCCGCTCCGTCGGTGACGTCTATTAAGCTTCGGCTGATGCATACGACGCAGAACGCCCATACTATGCCCACGTGATGGTTAGTGCTATCAGGCCAGAGGCCCCTCGGATCAAATATCCAAAACGTAGTGGATTAGGAACGCGCGGTAACAAGCAGAGACTCACGAAAGATGTGACCCCGTTGCCCCGTCTCGAGGACTTGCGGCAAGGGCTAAGAATGCCCGGCCACGCCTCATAATTATCTCTCGGGCACCTTCCAGGTCAACCCGTCTCCACATCACTTTCCAAGTAACAGTTGTAAAGTCCAAGTATCCGTGTGTCCAAACATCAAGAGGAAAACCCAAGGAATCACCCCCGGTGCGTTCCACTCAATGTAATCATCAAGGTGAACGTCGAGGAATCACCCTCGAGGTTCACACTTGAGGGGTTCCACGACAGAGCCGTATCGGAAGTGGTTAAGGAGGAAATCACCCTCGATGACCACGACCGAATAGCTACACTACAGGTTAACATCAGAAGTGCTGTAGAGGTCTCACCCTCGGCACTCGATAGTAACCCAGCAGTGTCGAGCAACTAAGGGGAAAGTGATGTGCGGTGCCGGGGCCTGGTCTTCAAACCCGTTGGTCGGGTCTTCAATGATGAAGCAGGGGCAACAAGGACAAGGTGGGGGTCACTGATGGATCACTAACCAACCTATACTAAGCAAATTAGGATAAGCAGGTAAGGTACAACAGTAGATACAAAAGCAGGCTATGCATCAAAATAGGAGCAAACAATAACAGTAGTAAAATCTAATGCAAGCATGAGAGAATGGAATGGGCGATATCGGGATGATCAAAGGGGGGGCTTGCCTGGTTGCTCTGGCAAGGAGGGGTCGTCGTCGACGTAGTCGATCACAGGGCATCAGCATCGTCAACGGGGTCTACCGAAAAGAAGAGGGGGAAGAAATAGTAAATACATAGCAAGCAAGTGCATAACAGGACAACAGGCACAGCTAGACGTGTTCTAACACGGTGCTACACGATACCGGTGAAGGGGGAAGTCAACCAGAAATGTTTTCCCGGTTCCGGACCTGTGTCAAATAGATGACCGGAGAGGAAAAGTTTCATGTTCAGATAGTTACAGGCATCTGACAGGTAAACGGACCGCGCGTTCGGATTCGTCTCGTCGTTCTGAGCAACTTTCATGTACAAAGTTTTTCCATCCGAGTTACGGATTATTTGATATTAATTTTTAAAGATTTAAACAATTTCTGGAATTACTTTTAATTCAAAAAAAACAGGTTAAAAGCTAGGTGCACCCAGATCTGTGCACACAAAAGTATACCAGAGGATGACTTGTGGGTCCAAGGGGTCCCAGTTGACTAGTCAATGCTTGACTAGTCAATAGGGGGTGGGGCCCCCTGTCATTGTCTGCCTATTGGACTAACAGGATTAGTTTATACTAATTAAGTAGTTAATAGGTTAATTAACATGATTAATTAGGTTAATCAATTAATTAATTTAATTATTATTATTTATTTATTTTTACAAATACATTTTTCGGTTCGTTTAACTTTCTCAAAGTTTTGGGGGCAGGCCCCACGTCCAGTAGCACGACGAGGGCGCTGGATCAGGGCGTAGCCAGCAGGCGGGGCCGCGGCGAGGCCGGCCGGCCGGAGCTGTACCCGTCAACGGCAGTGGGTGGCGCGTGCGAGGTGAGGGACGGCCGGAGCCGCAAACGCGCGTGGGCAGAGAAGGGCGCGTCGGGTGGGAGCGAGGGCGCGGTCAGGGGCGCACGACACGCGCGTGAGAGCGCCTGGGTGGAGTGACAGGGGCACGGTGAGCGCGCCGGGGAGGGAGGCGATGCGCGGGCGCGCGCGTCGGGCGTGGCCGGCGCGACACGAGCGCAGCCAGGCCATGGCCATGGTGGGGGGAGCCGCGGGATGCGGTGGCTGCTTCAGGGAGAGAGGAGGACGACCGGGGGTTGCTCACCCACGTTGAAGGGAAGGCCCGATGCAGGGGGAACCGACGGCGGGGCGAGGTGGCAGCGACGGCGAACGGCGTTGGCGTCGGGGCGTCGTTGGGGAGGAGGATGGGGACGGTTGCATTCCGGCGGTGAGGCGGCGTCAGCGCGGTCGACGAGCGACGGGCACAGCGTCAGCAGGTGTCGACCTACGAGGAGGACGCGGCGGGGGCTTGACGGATGAGCTGCGAGGCGTCCGGCAAGGGGAGGGGGTCTCCGGGCGGCGAATGGCAGGTCGGGCGCGGTGTTGGGGCTCCCAGATCGGGAGGGGGAGGAGGCGAGGAGAACGGCGTCAGGGTGGGCGCCGACGACGGGGCGCCGGGTGGAGGGGATCGGACAGGGGGCGCCCCTCCTCTGGGTGAGTGGGCGACGGCGCAGGGAGGGAACGAGGGAGAGTGGGGATCGTGGGAGATGTGGGGCGACCGAGTTAGGGTTAGCGAGGGAGTGGGGGGGCTAAGGAGGCCCGGCTGGGCCTGGTGGGTCGGCCAGTGCGGCGGCCAGCTGGGCCGTTCGGCCCAGCGTGGGGGGGCGGGGGGTTGTTTCTTCTTCTTTTTTTTTACATTTAAATTTTTAACTTTTCGGTTTACCATTTTTAGTCTCAGTTTTGCATTTTCTTTTAGTACCATATGAGTTTTGTTTTGAACAAAACTTGGCACATAAATCTAACACAATACCTTGAGATGGAATAAAGAGTTTGGGGTCAAGAGGAGTTGTCTAATTATTTTTAGAAACTTCAAAAGGCCAAATTTTAAATGCTGCTGGACCACTAAATAATTTCCAGGAGCACTTTCGGAATCCAAAGGAGGTTGGTTCCAACATGACAAATACCTAGGGATTATTTGCCACAGTTTGAACATTTTATTTTTCACGTTTGGCAAATATGAATTTTTTTATTTTAGATTGAAATTTGAATTTGAACTGTGATTTGGATCAAGTGAAGATTAGCAACAGTAACATGATGACATGACACCAATAACAGGGGATTACTGTAGCATGACACTGGGGGTGTCACAAATCTCCTCCACTACAAGAAATCTCGTCCCGAGATTTAAGTGGGGAAGTAAAGAGTAACTTCGGGAGAACTGACCCTTATAGGGTTAATTATCTGGTGAACAATTCAGGGAATGAGGCAGAAGTATCTCTCGAGTTGAAACTTAATAAAACATCGAGAGCAAGTATGAAGGTACAATAGGAAGTTTCAAGCGAATCGACAAACGATTGATACCTGAACAAAGTGTGAGAAAGGGGTTCAGAGCATCGGGAATAAATCATCTCTCAAAAGGTGGCTCGTGACACGATGCGAAGCCAAATGCAAGAATATTTCGGAATCAAAGATATACAGGAGAGTCAGGTTTCGATCCTGTGGATCTGTGGGTTATAGGCCCACCATGTGGGTTAAAGGTAGAAAGGGGGATGACATCTTGCATGGTCATGATAGTAAGGCATGTCAGAGGATAGCCTGCCAATTATGTTGGCAACAGCGTTGGTACCAAGGGCGAGGGACGAAGAGAACCATTTTCCTGCTCGTAATACGAGGCGAACCAATAGGCAAAGTTCTCGTCCATCGGTGGTTACCGGAATGTCATCAGCAATAGTAACAGGGTCACACTAACAGAGTTGTAAACCAAGGTGTTTCCATAAGCAGGGAATTATTTCTGCTTATAACATATATAGATCACAAGAAAGGTTGAGTAAACCAATGGAAAGGAAAATGTGTTTATTATGATAACCAGACCAATGGAAAGGAAAGATGTTTATACCCAAGTGTTAGAGTATAACTTTCCCAACGAAAGGCAGAGCATGATAGGGCTCCAAGTATTAAGCCGTTTAGACAGGGGGCAAGGAATTTATGAGGTTTACCCATACAACGGTGTTTGGATAATTGATCAAGAACAGTTAGCATTGCGCTCCCAATGTTCTTGTTGATGATCAGAGTACCACACACTTGCTTCGGGATAGTGTTGACATGGCCATCGGGGAAATGTCAGACTTCGGATACACAAAGGATCCATCGGAACAACTTATAAAATAAGTCATACAATTTCAGCAAGGAAAAGATGAGGATGGGGCACACGGGCTCAGAAACAATTCATCGAGGGGGGTAAGGATGTTATTTCTCATCATGAATTCGGTTGATAACCTTGAAAAGTTTGGAATGATGATGATGATCACGACACATTTGTCGAGAGGTTTCCTAAAGATGTAATCGATCAACGACGACATTAAGCAAAAGAAATGATGAAGTGTAAGGTTAATTGAATCGCGAGTACGACACAAACTCGAAAGCAAGCTTGTTGTTCATGGCAAAATGGTATGACGAGGAAGATCGACATAAGCTTAGCTCGTCGTCGAAAATTGTGCTTCGGAAAGGACCTGGTAGCACAGTTAAAATTTATCATGATAATGATATAACCGATCAAGCTAGGAATGATGTGATGGAGTATCATTCCAATGAGAATTCACAAGTGGTAGTGCAATGACACAATATACTTGAGATAACAAGGGGCAATACTTGAGGTAGATCAAAAATAGAGGTTAGACATATGAAATGATCTGCAGAAGACAAGTATTTTAACTTGTCCAGGAAATGGAGTTAAGGAGAAACTATGGTCGGAACCACGGTTATGAATGATCAAACCACCGATACAAGATGAACTTATAAAAAAGGGTAATCATATTTACGAGCGGCTTCCACGATAAGTTCTACATCGGGTCCATGGGCATGAACACAAGGGTTCATGGTCGACTCCCACTTCTTCAATGCATAACCTTTCATTCACTCCTCATTTTTCAAAGAAAATGTAGTGCAGAGGATTTATCTGGCGAAGTACCAGAAGAGTAAGACTCGTGAGAACTCTCGGGTTCACTCGGATTACGGAAGGCATAAGTTCAACCCATCGGGGCATTTTTACGAATCTATACAACCATCAACCAAGCAAAAGATACGAGTTCAAAAGCAGAGTATCGAAGTCAAAGCAGATGATACAATATACTGAAGGTATTATGTATCAGGGAAATACTGATAAGATTTTGGATGTGAAGGACACTGTCGGATAACAACCCAACAATGGATCTGGCGATTCACGACAGAGTTGATGTGAGTATCAGTAATCAATCAGATGAAGAAAGAATGCAAAGGCTTCGGATAATAGAAACATCTGAATAATTCGATGCTTAAATGCAAAGAAATCATGATTTCAAAAATAGAAGATCAGAAGCAGACGCTTTGATCAAAAGATAAGTAAGTTGAATAGCCTTAGGGATACAATCGACAACAAATCGATTGGTCGAGAAACAGCTCTTGGTCAAATGACGTCCAAGCCGGAAGGATGAATTCTATGATCCGACTGAGGATTGCGAGCATCCGCAACATATTGAATCAACGGACTCAAAAGGATAGTGACAGAGGATGTCAATGAAGATTACTTGAAGTATGGAATTAACCATAATGCAAGCAAACAAGAATTTCAACAGCAACAGGTTGCTGAGGATTTTTGGAAGATCAGATAGTATTTCAAAGAATTTTGAGAATCACACGAACAACTGAGGATGAACGGATCCTCGGTGAGTGCGAGGAATTATTCGAAGGGGGGTATTCATGGGGCAAAGAACTGCAAGGCAGTAAGCTCAAAGGATTCTCGAAACAATAGAGAATTTTGGGGCATCTTGTAATAACAAGAGCATCGAGGAATGATTGTATGAATGGCAAGTGTATGTAGTTTTCCATAGGGGTTGACGGTGGAAGGGAATCGCAAAAGTGATGAGCACAAGTTCTCGAGCGAACATCGGAGAGTATCTTTGAAGGCTTCTGGGGGAGCAGGTGATCCTCTGGAAGGAAGGGGCTCTCCGGGAGGAAGTCATTGCGAGAACCTAGCGTTAGAGTTAGTAAAATCGTTTAACCCGAATAGACGAGAGATCAGAGTCCCAGAGTACAGACGAGGAATAAAAGATCCTAATACCACCCAATGGCGACGTGGACCCGTAAGACACACAGCCAGTGTTAGTAAAAGTTTTTCAGTGACTAGACTCAACTTCGGCCAAGTAGTTGGAAAGGGGGCTACCTACAGGCAGTCGGCTCTGATACCAACTTGTGACGCCCTCGATTCAATCGTACACTAATCATACACGCAAATGTGTATGATCAAGATCAAGGACTCACGGGAGATATCACAACACAACTCTAGACACAAATTAAAATAATACAAGCTTTATATTACAAGCCAGGGGCCTCGAGGGCTCGAATACATAAGCTCGAAAACACAAGAGTCAGCGGAAGCAACAATATCTGAGTACAGACATGAGTTAGACAAGTGTCTTAAGAAGGCTAGCACAAAAGCATCTACGATTGAAAAGGCAAGGCCTCCTGCCTGGGAGCCTCCTAACTACTCTTGGTCGTCGGCGTCCGTCACGTGGTAGTAGGCACCCTCGGGGTAGCAGCAGTCGTCAAAGGTGGCATCTGGCTCCTGGACTCCACCATCTGGTTGCAACAACCAGAAAGAAGAAAGAAGGGGGAAAAGGGGAAGCAAAGCAACCGTGAGTACTCATCCAAAGTACTCGCAAGCAAGGATCTACACTACATATGCAACATTATCAAAGGAAGGCTTTATATGTGGACTGGGCTGCAGAAATGCCAGAATAGAGGGAAGGCCTAGTCCTATCGAAGACTAGCATCTTCTCGAACCCACCATCTTGCAGCAACAGGAGGGAGTAGAGTAGCATAAAGTAAAGCGGTAGTATTGTTGTCAACCTCGGCCAGAGATCCTTTCTCGACTCCCTGCGAGAAAGCAATCCCAGAGCCATACTATCCAGTTATCATCACAATCAAATCCTCATCACCATCTAGTTCTCATCACAAGTATCCAGTTCTAGTTGTATCGATCGGGATACAACTCCAAGTGTCCGTTACCGTAGGACAGGCTATGCATAGATTAGTTCTTCCCTGCAGGGGTGCACCAACTTACCCACCACGCTCTATTGACTCCGGCCGGACACACTTTCCTGGGTCATGCCCGGCCTCGGCCAAATAATACGCCGCAACCCGACCTAGGCTTAATAGAGAGGTCAAGCACGCCGGACTAAACCTATGCCCCCAGGGGTCATGGGCCATCTCCCCGGAAACTCCTGCACGTTGCGAACGCGGCCGGTGAGCAGACCTAGCTACCTCCCTAAAAAGGCAGGAGCTTACCAGTCCAACCCGGCGCGCGCCGCTCCGTCGCTGACGTCTATTAAGCTTCGGCTGATGCATACGACGCAGAACACCCATACTATGCCCACGTGATGGTTAGTGCTATCAGGCCAGAGGCCCCTCGGATCAAATATCCAAATCGTAGTGGATTAGGAACACGCGGTAACAAGCAGAGACTCATGAAAGATGTGACCCCGTTGCCCCGTCTCGAGGACTTGCGGCAAGGGCTAAGAATGCCCGGCCACGCCTCGTAATTATCTCTCGGGCACCTTCCAGGTCAACCCGTCTCCACATCACTTTCCAAGTAACAGTTGTAAAGTCCAAGTATCCGTGTGTCCAAACATCAAGAGGAAAACCCAAGGAATCACCCCCGGTGGGTTCCACTCAATGTAATCATCAAGGTGAACGTAGAGGAATCACCTGTAACACCCCTAGTGTCATGCTACAGTAACCCTCTGTGATTAAGCCTAATCTTTTGGCTAAAGAATGCTTAATCACATCTGTTCAATATCTCTTTTCAACTCCCATCTGAATTCAAATTTAAATCATAAGTGAAACTTGAAGTTACACAAAATTTGCTGGAAAAATGTTCATCATTTAGCAAATATTCCAATGCAATTTGATGTAATTAAAAACAACATCACTCCTATGCTAAAATGGACACTAACATTTATAACAGTCCATTCCAGCAATTTAAAATGCAAATTCATTTATGAAAATTCCAAATGGATCTAAACCTCTCCCAAAAATAATTGTGGCAGTGCCTAAAAATGCACTGGACTTTTATGATCCAGTTTCACATTTTCCTGAACCATTAAGGTCCCCAGATAAACTTTTCCTTCTCTGGTAATTAAAGAAAAGAAAAAGAGAAGTAGAGGGGAGAAAGAGAAAGCCCTGCACCACTTGGGCTTCGGCCCACCCGAACCAACTGGCCCAGCAGGCCGACCGACCCCCCCCCCACCGGTCGCTCCCTCCCCTTCCTGTTCCTCTGCTCCATGTCGCTACAGGGGCAAGGTCGACCCCGACCACCTCGCCGGCCTCAGCGGGAGAGGATAAGGGCGACGCCTCAGGCTCCCCTCGTCTCCCCTCACCCACTCACTCTCCCTGGACGCCCCCTCTCCCCTCTCTCCCTCTGGCCTCGCCCCCTTCTCCAGATCCACCTCGCCCTGACGCACTGTCGCCGCCGCGTTGCTGCGCCACCGCGTCCACCGGGCCCTCCTCGCCGCCCCGATGTGTCTACGAGCCCCGCAGCCGTCTGCTGCTTCGTCTGCACCAACAACCTCAAGGCGGGAGCCACCCCAGCGCCGGATCCGTCTTCCTCCTGGACCGCCGTCGCCGCTGCTTTCGACTCCGGCCACGGCCACTGCGCTCCTGTTACTCGCCGGGCCTTCGTGCGCCCACCCAGTGAGCTCCTCCCCCTCTCCCTTCCCTCACGTAGGCCGCCTCCCTCTCTAGCTCGCTCGCCGCAACCGCCGTAGCTCACCGTCGCCCTGCTCCATCACCGTCGTGGCCACCGCTGCCGTGGCCCCCGTCTGAGCCCTCCATCGTGCTCCTGGTGTTCCCAGGATCCCGGCCAGCCCTTCCTCTCGCCCTCTCGTGCCCCCTAGCACATTCCCGACGTGACTCCGAACGCCTCCGCCGCCCGTGCTCGCCGCCGATGGTTATTCCGGCCGTCCCCGGGCGAGCCACCACCACCACCCGACACGGCGTCGTGTGCACGTTCGAACGGTGCCAACCGCACGCGAAACGGCCGCCCCTAGCGCGTTTCCGACGAGGCCCGAGCGGCTCCGCCGCGTTCTAACGTCTCCGGCGGCGAGACGCCGGCCGCCGCCGACGTGGCTGGGCGGGCCCGACCCCTGGCTCACTGCCAGTGGGCCTTAGGGGCCACGTTGACTGGGTTGACCCAGTCAACACGCTGACATGGCGGTACAGTGCCACTGACGAACCGGCCCCACCGCTTAAATAATAACTAAAATGGTTTTTATAATTAAAAGTAATTAGTTTAACTAATTAGCCACTAACATGTGGGGCCCATCCGCTAATTAACCTCAGTTTAGTTTAAAATAAGCTCTGTTAAGTAACAGAGGCTGACAGGTGGGTCCCCCGTGTCAGTTTTGACCAGTCAACCGGACTATTGAATGCTGACATCACTCCTACGTCACGCTGACATCATATTCCTTTTCTGTTTTTTTAATAGTTTTTGAAAATGCTTTAATCTTTGAAAATGCATAGAAAATAAATCGTAGCTTGGATGAAAATGTTTTCTATATGAAAGTTGCTCAGAAAAATCCAACGAATCTGAAAATGCGGTCCGTTCAGCTGTCACATGCCTCTAGCATGCTGAACATAGAACATTTCCCCTCCGGTCATTTGTGTGAAACGGGTCCGGAACCGGGAATACATTCCCGGTTGAATTCCCCCTTCACCTATATTGTGTAGCCATGCGTTAGGTCACACCCAGCACAACATATTGCCATGTTACGCTTTGTGATGCTATGTTTGCTTTGTATTTACTGTTTCTTCCCCCTCTTCTCTCCGGTAGACCCCGAGGCCGCTGATGCCCCGGTGATCGACTACGTCGTCGACGACGACCCCTCCTTGCCTGTGACGCTCCCGATTCAATCGTACACTAATCATGCACGCAAATGTGTACGATCAAGATCAGGGACTCACGGGAAGATATCACAACACAACTCTACAAATAAAATAAGTCATACAAGCATCATAATACAAGCCAGGGGCCTCGAGGGCTCGAATACAAGTGCTCAATCATAGACGAGTCAGCGGAAGCAACAATATCTGAGTACAGACATAAGTTAAACAAGTTTGCCTTAAGAAGGCTAGCACAAACTGGGATACAGATCGAAAGAGGCACAGGCCTCCTGCCTGGGATCCTCCTAACTACTCTTGGTCGTCGTCAGCGGCCTGCACGTAGTAGTAGGCACCTCCAGTGTAGTAGTCGGGTCGTCGTCGATGGTGGCGTCTGGCTCCAGGGCTCCAGCATCTGGTTGCGACAACCAGGTAGAAGGGAAAAGGGGAAAAGGGGGAGAAAAGCAACCGTGAGTACTCATCCAAAGTACTCGCAAGCAAGGAGCTACACTACATATGCATGGGTATATGTGTAAGGAGGCCATATCAGTGGACTGAACTGCAGAATGCCAGAATAAGAGGGGGATAGCTAATCCTGTCGAAGACTACGCTTCTGGCAGCCTCCGTCTTGCAGCAAGTAGAAGAGAGTAGATTGAAGTCCTCCAAGTAGCATCTTCAAGTAGCCTCTCCAAGCAGCATCTCCAAGTAGCATCGCATAGCATAACCCTACCCGGCGATCCTCCTCTCGTCGCCCTGTAGAAAAGCGATCACCGGGTTGTCTGTGGAACTTGGAAGGGTGTGTTTTATTAAGTATCCGGTTCTAGTTGTCATAAGGTCAAGGTACAACTCCAAGTCGTCCTGTTACCGAAGATCACGGCTATTCGAATAGATTAACTTCCCTGCAGGGGTGCACCACATAACCCAACACGCTTGATCCCATTTGGCCGGACACACTTTCCTGGGTCATGCCCGGCCGCGGAAGATCAACACGTCGCAGCCCCACCTAGGCAAAACAGAGAGGCCAGCACGCCGGTCTAAACCTAAGCGCACAGGGGTCTGGGCCCATCGCCCATAGCACACCTGCACGTTGCGTGGGCGGCCGGAAGCAGAACTAGCCCCCTTAATACAAGAGCAGGCTTACGTTCCAATCCGGCGTGCGCCGCTCCGTCGCTGACGTCTGAAGTGCTTCGGCTGATACCACGACGTCGGGATACCCATAACTACTCCCACGTAGATGGTTAGTGCGTATAGGCTCGTAGCCGACTCAGATCAAATACCAAGATCTCGTTAAGTGTGTTAAGTATCCGCGAACGCCGAACAGGGCCAGGCCCACCTGTCTCCTAGGTGGTCTCAACCTGCCCTGTCGCTCCGCCACAAAGTAACAGTCGAGGGCCGTCGGGAACCCAGGCCCACCTCTACCGAGATGGAGCCACCTGTCCTTTCAGCCCCCAACTCCGAACAGTATCACAGGTAATGTAACAGTGTAAAGTATATAGTATATGCCCGTGATCACCTCCCGAAGTGATCACAGCCCAGTAGTATAGCATGGCAGACAGACAAGAGTATAGGGCCACTGATGGAACACTAGCATCCTATACTAAGCATTTAGGATTGCGGGTAAGGTATCAATGACTGTAGCAGCAATGACAGGCTATGCATCAGAATAGGATTAACGGAAAGCAGTAACATGCTACACTACTCTAATGCAAGCAGTATAGAGAAGAGTAGGCGATATCTGGTGATCAAGGGGGGGGGGCTTGCCTGGTTGCTCTGGCAAGAGAGAGGGGTCGTCAACTCCGTAGTCGAACTGGTCAGCAGCAGCGTCGGTCTCGTAGTCTACCGGAGAGAAGAGGGGGAAGAAATAATGAATAGGGAGCAAAGAAAGCACCACAAAATATATCAAGGCAATACGCGGTGTTCGGTGTGCCCTAACACGGTAGTAGATGATACCGGTGAAGGGGGGAAATCCCCCGGGAATGTATTCCCGGTGTTTCGTGTTTTCGGGCAGAGGAGCCGGAGGGGGAAAGTTGCGGGTTCGATAGGTTAGGGGTGTGTGGCGGACGAACGGACCGTGTATCCGGATTCGTCTCGTCGTTCTGAGCAACTTTCATGTTAAAAATATTTTAATCCGAGTTACGGATTAAAAGATATGATTTTCTAAAGATTTTATTAATTTCTGGAATTTAATTAATTAATTAATTAATTCGAAAAATGAATTTATGACGTCAGCATGATGTCATGCTGACGTCAGCAGTCAACAGGGTTGACTTGGTCAACCTGACGTGTGGGTCCCGCATGTCATACACTGTTTCAGTTAACTAACAGTTATTTAGGTTAATTAGTGATTAGGTTAACCTAATTATAATTAATTAACTTAATTAATTCCTTAATTGATTAATTAATTTAATTATTATTATCTATTTATTTATTTTTATTATTACTATTATTATTTTTAACGTCCTGGGGGCTAGGCCCCACATGTCATTGGGCCAGGGGCTAACGGGGGCGCGGGCGACGGGTTTCGGTCACGGCGTCAATGGGCGAACCCGGGCGGCACCGTCGGCGCGACGAGCGGCACGGGACAAGGACGAGCGAGGCACGGGGGTCGCTGGATGGGGACGCCGGCAGAAGGGCAGCGGCGGGCGCGGGCGCTTGACTGGGGCGGACCCGAGCGCGCGAGGGGGGGGGCGTGGCGGTGCGGCAGTAGCAGCCGTGGCAGGGGCGGCGTCATGCGGGTGGACGGGGAGCTCCGGGCGAGGAGGACCCGCGGGCAACCATCGTCGAGGAGCAGGGGGCGTGGCCACAAGCGGCGCGTGTGCGCGGCCGACGCAGTCAGGGCACGCGGCAGGGGGGAGCAGAGGGCGCGGCGATGCGGGGAAGAGAGGAGGAGGGGAAGAGGCTCACATCGAGCCTGTCGTTGTGCAGTCGTGTGCTCGGGGAGGGCCTGAGGTAGAGGGCGCCGTCGATGGAGTCCGGCGAGGTCCTCGGGCGGCTGCGCGGGCTCCGGGCGGCGGTGAATCGAGGACGAGGCGGCGGTGTACAGCGGGTCGGGCGCGGCGTCGGAGCTCGCAGATCGGGAGAAGGGGGAGGCGAGGAGGAGGCATTCGGCGAGGTCCGGTGACGGGGCCGGGACGGCACCAGGCGGCGGCGTACGGCGTCGGGGCCTCCTCTGGTTCCAGCCCCCGCTTCAGATCGGGGGAGGGAGAGGAAGGAGAGAGTGGGGATCGTGTCGGGGGGGGGAATGGGTGGACCGGCTAGGGTTCCGGTCAGGGTGGGGGTTAAGGGGAGGCCGGCTGGGCCGGCCTGGCGGTCTGGTGGCCTGCGGGGCCGTGGCCCAATGGGCCAGGGGGGTTTGTGTTTCTTTTTCCCTTTTTTTTTATTTATTTACTTTTCTGTTTTATTTTAGTTACCTTTTATTTGAGTTTCAGTAAAATATATACATAGCATCTAATTTAGTATTTCAGCTTAGTCCACCGTCACAAAATGTCTAGTCCCCAATTAATTTTAGTTTGATAATTTATTAGTTAGTAAAGGCACTTAATTATTTGTTTTTAATACTGTTTTATTTATTTCAGTGCAATTAAATACTTTATAAAAATGTGGATTCTCCACCACAATTATTTATGCAATATTTGGCACATATAGAACATTTTAGTTTTAATGTTTGAAAACTTTTATTGTTTGCCTTGATTTTGAATTTTGAATTCGGACGGGATTGAATCATCGCGAGGTTTACGACAGTAAGAGTGGTGACGTGGCATCCTTAGCAGAGTTTTACTGTAGCCTAATTATCCGGGCGTCACAATTCTCCTCCACTACAAGAAATCTCGTCCCGAGATTTAAGAGGGGAGTAAGGGGGGGGGCTCTGGTTATTCCAATGGATCTTCTCGAAGAAGTTAATCCCTTTCGTTGATGTCTTCAATTCTTTATTGCAAGGCATCATGATGAAGTTGTCGTCCTTTCTTCGGGGAACTCCATCGTACTTACGAATAGGTAAGGGGCAGCTCTACAATGATAGGATGTTATAAGGGAAATTCATCTGGGGGTATCCCAAGAATGAACATATGAGTATCTCTCGAGTTGAACAAATTACACCTATCGAGAGCAAAGTAAGACGGTGCAATAAGAAGTTTCAAGCGGATAGGCAATCGTTCTTTGCCTGAAGCAGAGTGCGAAAGGGGTTCTGAGCAACGGGAATAAGTATTGTGTCCGATACCAGAATAGATCAACAGGCAAGTGGCCCGTGAATTACATACAAAGTCAAGCACGAGGAATAACTTTGACAACAGGTTGTACAGGAGAGTCAGGTTTCGTTCCTGGGACCTGTGGGTTATGGGCCCACCATGTGGGTTAAAAGTAGAAAGGGGGGCTGACATCTTGTACAATCACGATAGCAAGGCATGTCAGAGAGTAGCATGTCAGTTATGTCGGCAACAATGTCGGTACCAAGGGCAAGGGACGAAGAGAACCATTTTCCTGCTCGTTGAACGAGGCGGACCAGTAGGCAAAGTTCTCGTCCATCGGTGGTTACCGGAATGTCATCAACAAAAGTAACAGGGTCTTACTGACAGAATTGTACAACGAGGTGTTTACATAAGCAGGAAAATATTACTTCTCAGATCATATAGATCACAAGAAAGGTTAAACCAACAATGGAAGGAAAATATGGTCATCAGATTAAACAGAACAATGGAAAGGAAAATGTGTTTAAACACATATTTCAGGGGTATATCCTTCCCAATGACAAGCAGAGCATGATTTCCATGACAGGATATAAAGTAGAAAACCATTTAGGTAAGGGGGGAGGAATCTCATGATATTACTCATACAACGGTGTTAGGATAATTGATAATTAAAATATAGCATCGTGCTTCAAACGTGCCTGTTGAAAATCGGAGTACCATTGACATGCTTCGAGATAGCAGTGACATGGTCTTCAGGTGAAGATCAGACTTTGGAAACACGAAGGATCCATCAAGAATAACTTGTAGAATAAGTCTTACAATTTCCTCATGGACGAATGGATAACCTTGCTGAAAAGGTATCTATAATGATAGGTCCTCCAGCCGGGGGGGGGTGCTAGGCATGACATCATGTTACCGGGTCATCAAAGGATCAACATCATAACTCTTGGAAAGTTGTCCCAACCATCATATCTGACCGAGATTCAGATCCGGTTGGTGTCAGGATACCTCAGACTTAGGATACCTGAGAAGAAAAGGTGCAACGCAAATCGACGAAATGACATTGCAAGATTCTCGGGAAATGAACTATGGGAGTGGGTTCTTGAAGCAATAGTTCATCATTAAACCAAGTTGAGGATGAGGAGGTGGCTGATGGACTCAGCGACAATCCATTGAGATTTTCAAAAGATGGATTTCCACAATTATGTGAACAAGGAAATAACATTTGTCAGATCAGATATTATAATGAGGTATACTCAAGGAGAACATACCCAATTAAACATTGGTTGAAAGGTGCGCCCGAAATATGGGTTGGGTTGCACGACCAATGTCAGAATGGTGATTCAATAATCAATAGCCTAAGAATGAACTTTCGACCATTAACTTCAAAGAAATAGGGTTGCTAGAAGGAAAGAATCCAAACAACATCGTTCACTTGTTGGAATTAACACGGGGACCAAGAAATGAACGAAGATGGCAAGAAGCATTTTGATATCAAGAATTCTTAAGAGGTGGTGAAATTCCCACCACATTCTTGACAAAAAGAGATGGTAATACTTCCGAGGTAAGGAAGATCAACTGCTGGGTAGCAAGGAACTCAAGGTATAACACCAAGCATGAACAAGCTTGTGTTGGTGGGAAGGCAATAAAGTGGTCGACGATAATACAATTCATCGAGGGCAAGGATGTTATTTCTCATCATGAATTCAATTGATATCCTGGATGAGCTCAGAATGTTGATGATCACGACACCTTTGTCGCGAGAGTTCATGAAGATGTAATCGATCGGTAACGACATCAAGTCAAGTAATGATGAAGTGAAAGGTTATTGGAACCAAGGGTACGACACAAACTCGAAACCAAGCTTGTTGTTCAAGGCGAAATGATATGACGATGAGGATCGACATAAGGTTAGTTCATCGTCGAAAATTGGTGCTCCGAGAATAAGGACCAGGTAGCACAGTTAGAATCGTCACGACAATGATATAGCCAAACAGGCTAGGAATGGCATGATCGGGTACAAACTCGTACTTATAGAAGCTTACTGAAGAGTTGTTGAACTGAAGAGCGGACTCGATTCAGTTATCGGTGTCTTTGAGTGTTCAATAACTCAGAGCCCGCGAAAAATTGGAATCAGTGGGAAGGTAGCACTTGATGAAGAACTCATAAGGAGTTATGCAGTTCCATGATAATCTCGAGATACCAGGGGGGTAATACTCGACACAAGATCAAAGTAAAGGTGGGACTGGTGTATTGATCCATAGAAGACAATTGTTTTAACTTGTCCGAGAAATGGAATCAAAGAAGAACAATCATGGTCGGACCCACGGTTGCAAGGGATCAATTCACAGATACCATATGTTAGCTATCAAGGAAATAGTTATTATTACAAGAAGCTTCCATGATAGGATATACATCGCGTCCATGGGCATGAACACAAAGTTCAAGGTCGACTCCCACTTCTCCAATGCATAACCTTTCATTCACTTCTCACGTTCGATGATGTTGAAGTGTTGAAATTTTATCTGGTGAAGCACCAGAAGAGTATGACTCGTGAAAACTTTCGGGTTCACACGGTTTAGAGAAGGCATATGTTCAACCCATAGGGGCTTCTTAGAAACATATACCACGAGTTTCAAGAGTAAATAACACAAGCTCGAAAGTAGAGCAAGGTTGAGAAAGTAGATGATACAATTACCAAGGGCATTATGTACCCAAGGGAAGGCTCACAAGGTTATTTAATATGAAGGATGCTGACGGATAAAATCCAACAATGGGCCTGATGGTCCACAAGGGATCTGACGTGAGCATCGGTACTCAACTAGAGGAAGAAGAGTGCAAGGAGATCAAATTATAGAAACAACTGACTATCTCAATTGTCAAATGCAAAGGAATTATGATTTCCAAATCAAGGGATCAGAAGCAATGCTCTGATTAGGGATGGATAAGTTGAATAGCCTTAGGGTACAATCAACGACAATTGGATTGGTCGAGAACCAATTCCAGTTAAAAGCAAGGCAGCTCCGCCGGAAAGGTAATTTATAAGGATCAATGATGTTTGCGGGTATTCGCAAACATATTGAGTCAACAGACTCAAAATGATAATGACAAGGAATGTCATTAAGACTACGAGACTTATGGGATTAACCATAATGCAAGCAAGCAAGAATTTCAAGAGCCAAAGGCTCCAGAGGATTTTCGGAAGATCGAATATTATTTTGAAGACTTTTGTGAATCACATGAACAACTGGGGATAAGCGGATACTCGACAAGTGCGAGAATTATCCATAGGGGTATTCAAGTGACAAAGAACAGCAAGGCAGTAAGCTCAAGGGATTATTGAAACAACGACGAGTTTTTCAGGGTATCTTGTAATAACAAGACCACTGGGGATGAATGTAAGAATAACAAATGCAAGTAGTTATCCATAAGGGTTTGCGGTGGAAGGTGAATTGCAAACGCGATGAACACAAGTTCTCGGGTTAACAGTGGAGAGTATCTTCAGGGTCTTCTGGTGCAACAGACGATCATTAGTAATAAGGGGCTCTCCGGGTGAAAGTGATAACGAGATCCTAATGTTAAACTTAGTAAACTTCATTTAACCCGAATAGAGGAGAGATCAGAGTCCCAGAGTATAGACGAGGAGTAAAAGATCCTAATACCTCCCGATGGCGACGTGGGCCCATGGGCCACACAGCCATGTTAGTAAAAGTTTTTCAACGACTAGACTCGACTTCGGCCAAGGAGTTGGAAAGGGGGATTCCTACAGGCAGTCGGCTCTGATACCAACTTGTGACACCCCCGATTCAATCGTACACTAATCATGCACGCAAATGTGTACGATCAAGATCAGGGACTCACGGGAAGATATCACAACACAACTCTACAAATAAAATAAGTCATACAAGCATCATAATACAAGCCAGGGGCCTCGAGGGCTCGAATACAAGTGCTCAATCATAGACGTGTCAGCGGAAGCAACAATATCTGAGTACAGACATAAGTTAAACAAGTTTGCCTTAAGAAGGCTAGCACAAACTGGGATACAGATCGAAAGAGGCGCAGGCCTCCTGCCTGGGATCCTCCTAACTACTCTTGGTCGTCGTCAGCGGCCTGCACGTAGTAGTAGGCACCTCCAGTGTAGTAGTCGGGTCGTCGTCGATGGTGGTGTCTGGCTCCAGGGCTCCAGCATCTGGTTGCGACAACCAGGTAGAAGGGAAAAGGGGAAAAGGGGGAGAAAAGCAACCGTGAGTACTCATCCAAAGTACTCGCAAGCAAGGAGCTACACTACATATGCATGGGTATATGTGTAAGGAGGCCATATCAGTGGACTGAACTGCAGAATGCCAGAATAAGAGGGGGATAGCTAATCCTGTCGAAGACTACGCTTCTGGCAGCCTCCATCTTGCAGCAAGTAGAAGAGAGTAGATTGAAGTCCTCCAAGTAGCATCTTCAAGTAGCCTCTCCAAGCAGCATCTCCAAGTAGCATCGCATAGCATAACCCTACCCGGCGATCCTCCTCTCGTCGCCCTGTAGAAAAGCGATCACCGGGTTGTCTGTGGAACTTGGAAGGGTGTGTTTTATTAAGTATCCGGTTCTAGTTGTCATAAGGTCAAGGTACAACTCCAAGTCGTCCTGTTACCGAAGATCACGGCTATTCGAATAGATTAACTTCCCTGCAGGGGTGCACCACATAACCCAACACGCTTGATCCCATTTGGCCGGACACACTTTCCTGGGTCATGCCCGGCCGCGGAAGATCAACACGTCGCAGCCCCACCTAGGCAAAACAGAGAGGCCAGCACGCCGGTCTAAACCTAAGCGCATAGGGGTCTGGGCCCATCGCCCATAGCACACCTGCACGTTGCGTGGGCGGCCGGAAGCAGAACTAGCCCCCTTAATACAAGAGCAGGCTTACGTTCCAATCCGGCGCGCGCCGCTCCGTCGCTGACGTCTGAAGTGCTTCGGCTGATACCACGACGTCGGGATACCCATAACTACTCCCACGTAGATGGTTAGTGCGTATAGGCTCGTAGCCGACTCAGATCAAATACCAAGATCTCGTTAAGCGTGTTAAGTATCCGCGAACGCCGAATAGGGCCAGGCCCACCTGTCTCCTAGGTGGTCTCAACCTGCCCTGTCGCTCCGCCACAAAGTAACAGTCGAGGGCCGTCGGGAACCCAGGCCCACCTCTACCGGGATGGAGCCACCTGTCCTTTCAGCCCCCAACTCCGAACAGTATCACAGGTAATGTAACAGTGTAAAGTATATAGTATATGCCCGTGATCACCTCCCGAAGTGATCACAGCCCAGTAGTATAGCATGGTAGACAGACAAGAGTATAGGGCCACTGATGGAACACTAGCATCCTATACTAAGCATTTAGGATTGCGGGTAAGGTATCAATGACTGTAGCAGCAATGACAGGCTATGCATCAGAATAGGATTAACGGAAAGCAGTAACATGCTACACTACTCTAATGCAAGCAGTATAGAGAAGAGTAGGCGATATCTGGTGATCAAGGGGGGGGCTTGCCTGGTTGCTCTGGCAAGAGAGAGGGGTCGTCAACTCCGTAGTCGAACTGGTCAGCAGCAGCGTCGGTCTCGTAGTCTACTGGAGAGAAGAGGGGGAAGAAATAATGAATACGGAGCAAACAAAGCACCACAAAATATATCAAGGCAATACGCGGTGTTCGGTGTGCCCTAACGCGGTAGTAGATGATACCGGTGAAGGGGGGAAATCCCCCGGGAAAGTATTCCCGGGGTTTCGTGTTTTCGGGCAGAGGAGCCGGAGGGGGAAAGTTGCGGGTTCGATAGGTTAGGGGTGTGTGGCGGACGAACGGACCGCGTATCCGGATTCGTCTCATCGTTCTGAGCAACTTTCATGTTAAAAATATTTTAATCCGAGTTACGGATTAAAAGATATGATTTTCTAAAGATTTTATTAATTTCTGGAATTTAATTAATTAATTAATTAATTCGAAAAATGAATTTATGACGTCAGCATGATGTCATGCTGACGTCAGCAGTCAACAGGGTTGACTTGGTCAACCTGACGTGTGGGTCCCGCATGTCATACACTGTTTTAGTTAACTAACAGTTATTTAGGTTAATTAGTGATTAGGTTAACCTAATTATAATTAATTAACTTAATTAATTCCTTAATTGATTAATTAATTTAATTATTATTATCTATTTATTTATTTTTATTATTACTATTATTATTTTTAACGTCCTGGGGGCTAGGCCCCACATGTCATTGGGCCAGGGGCTAACGGGCGCGCGGGCGACGGGTTTCGGTCACGGCGTCAATGGGCGAACCCGGGCGGCGCCGTCGGCGCGACGAGCGGCACGGGACGAGGACGAGCGAGGCACGGGGGTCGCTGGATGGGGACGCCGGCAGAAGGGCAGCGGCGGGCGCGGGCGCTTGACTGGGGCGGACCCGAGCGCGCGAGGGGGGGGGGGCGTGGCGGTGCTGCAGTAGCAGCCGTGGCAGGGGCGGCATCATGCGGGTGGACGGGGAGCTCCGGGCGAGGAGGACCCGCGGGCAACCATCATCGAGGAGCAGGGGGCGTGGCCACAAGCGGCGCGTGTGCGCGGCCGACGCGGTCAGGGCACGCGGCAGGGGGGAGCAGAGGGCGCGGCGATGCGGGGAAGAGAGGAGGAGGGGAAGAGGCTCACATCGAGCCTGTCGTTGTGCAGTCGTGTGCTCGGGGAGGGCCTGAGGTAGAGGGCACCGTCGATGGAGTCCGGCGAGGTCCTCGGGCGGCTGCGCGGGCTCCGGGCGGCGGTGAATCGAGGACGAGGCGGCGGCGTACGGCGGGTCGGGCGCGGCGTCGGAGCTCGCAGATCGGGAGAAGGGGGAGGCGAGGAGGAGGCATTCGGCGAGGTCCGGTGACGGGGCCGGGACGGCACCAGGCGGCGGCGTACGGCGTCGGGGCCTCCTCT